>NW_027187118.1:140025-153946 GCF_028583685.1 Petaurus breviceps papuanus | reverse complement strand
CCTGCCCATCTGACCACTGCTTGGCTTCTCTGTCCCTGTCATGCCTGCTTGCTCATGATCCCACCATGACGCGTAAATATTCCCTGCAAGGATTCAGGCCTGCCATCGCTGGTGCAGCCCAAGGAGTGAAGCTTTATGTCCAGCTACTTCCATTGTGTGGATCTGGGAATATATATATATATATATATATGTATATATTTTCTGGAAATGCCTCATTGAGACATTGGTTCCCTGGGACACCAGGTTCATGATCCAGATGCTATTAGTACTACTTCTTTTGATGTAGTAGTAGTAATTTTGATGCCAGTAATGTATAACTTCAGATGTCAAGTGTACTGAGCTTGACTTTTCAAATGACTGTACATTTACTGACCTCAGAGGGAAATGTATTGGGTCAATGGAAACAATGTCTCCTGGCCAACAGAAGTTCCCCCAGCCTTGGGAACTATGAGGCCACATTTGCAAAGGCAGCTTAGAGAGAACAACTGGTTGAATTTGTCTCTTCGCCATTTCTATCTGTTGATCGTGATGCTGTCTGGGTAGCTGAACTGCTCTTCCCTGTGCCAGACTTTCAGACACTTGAAGACAACTGACCTCTGTTTCCCACCCTGGTCTTCTCTCCTGCAATCTAGAATCCCTTCAGTTGTCCCTAACATGACATCTCCACTGCACTGGACTGCTTCCACTCCACTGGACACTCCAGCTTGTCCATGCTCTTCCTTAGTGCTCATGCCCTGAATTGAGTAGTATTCCAAAAATGTCCACGATTCCCACCCCGTTTGGTGTTATCTGCAGATCTAGATTGTAGGCCATCTTGGAAATGTTGAGCAAGCACAGGAACAAACAGAGATTGGATACTCCTGAGCCCAATGCCAAGTCCACATCCCTGTCTCTGTCTCTGTCTCTGTCTCTCTGTCTCTGCTCATCTGTCTCTCTGTCTCTGCTCATCTGTCTCTCTGTCTCTTCTCCTCTCTCTCTCTCTCTCTCTCTCTCTCTCTCTCTCTCTCTCTCTCTCTCTCTCTCTCTCTCTCTCTCTCTCTCTCTCTCTCTCTCTCTCTCTCTCTCTCTCTCTCCCCCATCCTCCCTTCCTCTATCCCAGAAGAGCAGCATGAGAGACTTTTACGGCAGGATTTTATTAAACTAAGGGAAGGAAAGCATCTATGACATTGTCTTCATCTACCACTCTAGTACCCATCCCAAAAAAGGAAATGAGATTGGCTTAGTATGATCGTTTGTGGGTGAAATCATGCTAGCTCTCAGGTGATCACCACTTCCTTTCCTGAATGTTCACCAAAAATCTATTTAATAATACACTCTAGAATTCTGCCAGGAATTGAAATCAGAGCCATTGGCTTATAGTTTTTAGACCCTATCATTCTCCATCATGTAAAAATCAGGGCAAGATTTACTCTTCCCTACTCCCTGAGCACCTTGCCCTTTCTCCATGATCTCTAAAAGAACATGGATGATAGATTAGTAATTGCATCTGTCGGTGCTGCCATTTACGTGGGCCCAGTGACTTTCACTCCTAAACAGAGCTAGGGCTTACTTACTAGTTCCTAACTTACCTTGGATGTCAACTCTCTCTTAGCCAATTTTGTTCTGTCCTTTGAAGTCCAGGTATCACTGTCATTGATAGGAAAATAAAAAGGAAAAAAAAAACAGAAGTCAAAGACTGGCCCCAGAGGGCACGACCAGGAACAATAGGTGGAAGCTAGAAATAGGCCAACATTGGGACTTCTGGGAGTCAACATGACTGAGTACTTACTCCAAGATGGAGAAAAAGTTGCTCTTACTCTCCCTTAATGACCATGAAAAACCTAGAAAATACTGCCCCAGGAAAAATCCTGGAACAGTGGAGCCAGCAGAAAGATGGGGAACAGCAGGCTTTGCTTTGTTTTTCTTTTAGCTCAGGAGGCTAAGGGGATTAATGGGAAAGGTCCCTGTTGCTGTGATTGGAGGGGACCAGTACAGAACAAGAGGCATCCCAGCAAGCCAACAACAAGCCCCACCTCAGTGGACCAGTGAGAGATCTTGAGCCCCAGGGTGGTAGACCAACACCAGGACTCCCCACATGCCTTAACAGAGACAAAGAAATCTGCAGACACTATTACAGAGAACCACCTGCACAGTGGCCTGGTGTCCAGCAGTGGCTGAGCTTACCTGTGAGGTGACTTCTAGTGCAAGACCAACACTACCCCCACACCTCACCCCTGGAGCTTCAGCATAACCCAGGAGAAATGCAGTAAAACTCTACCTGGCCACACCACCAGCTGCAGCTCAGCACCAGGTAAGCTACAGTCTCTACAGCCTCCAACTGACAGAACCTGAGGCCCCAGGACACAAAGCCAATAACCAGGCCCATAGCCCCCAGCACAAGAAGTGTGGCTCAGTGCCCCCTATGACCCAGAAGCAGAGCTCAACTTTAAAAGCAAGGAAAGAGGCAAACTTCATGAGGAGAAGCAACATAGAAAATCAAAGACCATAGAGTCTTATTATGGGGACAGGGAAAATCAAAATGCAAATTCAGAAGAGGACAGTATTGTCATTATACCCACATTTGAAACCTGAAAGGGGAATATGAACTGATTTCAAATGCAAAAAAAAAACCTTCTTGGAAGAGTTCAAGAAGGATTTTAAAAGTCAAATTAGAGACGTAGAAGAAAAATTGAACAATTCCTTCAAAAATACAGTAGACAAAATGAGTAAAAGTACACTGAAGGAAACAATTGCTTAAAAAAGTAAAATTGGCCAAATGGAAAAGCTAACTTAAGAAAACAATTTGTTAAAAATTAGAAATGGGCAAGTGGAAGCGAATGACTCTATGAGACATCAAGAATAAGTCAAACAGGGGGGCAGAGTCAAGATGGCAGAGTAGAAAAAGGACTTCCTTGGGGCTCCAGATCCCACTTCCTCCAATTCATATAAAAGGTGACTCTGAACAAACTTTGGAGCTACAGGACCCACAAAATGACACAGAGAAGCTAACCTCCCACTGAGGATAGCCTGCCAGGCCAGCAGCAAGTCTCCAGCTCAGCGCTCTGGGAGCCAACCCCACCCTGCTCAAGCAGGAAGTTTTAGCCTCAGGGAGGGCCTGATCAGCCACCAGCTGGAGGGACTTCATATCACCAGCAGGTGTGTGGTTTCCAGAATTATCAACCACTACATGCTAAGGACAAAGTGAGAGTTCAGTGCAGTGTGGACTTTAGGATCTGGTAGTTTGGGAGTGCTGTAGGCCTTTGCTCCCAGGGTAAGAAGCTGCTAAGGCACCGCGGCCATGCAGCCACTGACCCATGGCAGCTTCAGTTCCTGGCCTGCAGAGTGTAGGGGGACCAAGCGACCAGTCTGAGGGGTTATCGCTCATGCTTTAACCTGCTTGGATATGGATTGTGGTCTAGGGTGGAGGTCCTGGGGTGTGCAACCAGCTTGCCAGAGCATGTGGAGGCTTCAGAGAGGGCACCCAACTCATACCTTCGGCAGCTGAGAAAACCCCAGCATTTGGGACGAAGATCCCCTGTCTGGTGGCAGAGTCCTACTGTGGCAAAAAGCCCAAAAGTCAAGTAATTGAGTGGCAACATGAGCAATTTACACTCCTATTTTGGGAACAAAAAGAATCAAAGCATGGAACAGGAGGAAGGCAGCAAAGTCAGAACTCCTGCACCAGAAGCTTCCAAGAAAAATACAAGCTGGTTACAGCCAATAGAGGACCTTAAGAAGGATTTTGAAAACCAAATAAGAGAAGTGGAGGAAAAATCGGGAAGAGAAATGAGAACGTTGCAAGAAAATTATGAAATGAGAGTCAATAACCTGACTGAATAAAATAACATGTTAAAAATAGACTAACTCAAATGGCAAAAGAGGCTCAAAAAACCAATGAGGAGAAGAATGTGTTAAAAAGCTGAATTTGCCAGATGGAAAAAGAATCTCAAAAGCTCACTGAAGAGAATCATTCCTTCAGAATTAGATTGGAGCAAATGGAAGCTAGTGACTTTATGAGAAATAAAGATACTATTAAACAGATCCAAACAAATGAAAAAAAATAGAAGGCAATGTGAAATATCTCATTGGGAAAACTACTGACCTGGAAAATAGATCCAGGAGAGATCATTTAAAAATTATTGGACTATCTAAAAGTCATGATCAAAAAGAGAACCTAGAAATCATCCTTCAAGAAATTCTCAAGGAAAATTGCCATGATGTTTTAGAACCAGAGGGCAAAACAGAGGTTGAAAGAATCCACTGATCACCTCCTGAAAAAGATCCCAAAAGGAAAACTCCTAGGAATATTATAGACAGGCTCCAGAATTCCCAGATCAAGGAGAAAATATTACAAGCAGCCAGGAAGAAGCAATTTGAATATTGTGGAAACACAATCAAGATAATACGGGATCTGGCAGCTTCTACACTGAGGAATTAAAGGGCTTGGAATATGATATTCCGGAGGTCAAAGGAGCTGGGATTAAAACCAAGAATCACCCACTCAGCAATATGAGTATCATGTTTCAGGGGAAAATATGGTCATCCATTGAAATGGAGGACTTTCAAGCATTCTTGATGAAAAAATGTTAAATAGAAAATTTGACATTCAGATATAAGAAGCAAGAGAAGGATGAGAAGGTTTATAGGGAAAAGAAATTATAAGCAATTGTCAAATTTGAACTATTTATGTACCTACATGGAAAAACAATAATTTTAACTTATAAAACTTTTCTCATTATAAGAATAGTTGAAGGGAATAGCGATGTATATGTATGTGCACATGTATGTATGTATATATATGTGTGTGTGTGTATATACATATATATCTATATAGGAAGGTATATGGGTGTATGAATACATATGTGAATGTGTGTGTATATATATATATACATACAGGTATACATAGATAGAAGACAGAGGACCAATTTAATAGGAAGGGATGATATTTAAAAGGTGAAATTAAGAGGTGAGAGAGGAATATAATGAGAGGAGATGGGGAAAGACAGCTTGGGGTAAACTATCTCATATAGAAGAGGCAAGGGACCATGGTCACAATGGAGGGGAAGAACAGGAAAACAAAAGGGAATGAGTCAACCTTATTCTTATTGATTTTGGCTTAGGGAGGGAATGACATACACACTAAATAGGGTATCTCACCCTACAGGAGAGTAGGGGGAAAGGGGATGAGAGGGGGGATGATGGAAGGGAGGGGAGTCTGGGGGGGGAGGGAAGTTGGAAGCACCCACTTTTGAAAAGGGACAGGATCAAAGTAGAGAATAGAACAAGTGGGAGGTGGGATAGGAGGGAGGGAAATATAGACTTTTACTGTATATCCACTATGGAAATGCTTTGCATGACTACACATGTACAACCTATATTGAATTGCTTATCTTCCCAGTAAGGGTGGGTGACAAGGGAGGAAGGGAATAAATCTGTAATTCAAAGCTTCAAAATCAAATGTTTAAATATATTTATTATTGATATTATTTTACATGTAACTGGGAAATAAGATAAACAGGCACTGGGGCATAGAGATCCACTGTGCCCTACTAGAAAGTCGGAGGGGGTATGGGAGAATATATGGGAGAGAGCAGATTGGAGGAGAGGATATCCAGTGGGATCGCTATTTTGGAGTGGTGGGTAGGGGTAAAAACAGGGAGAAAATTTGTAACTCTAACCTTGACGAAATGAATGATGTAAACTAGAAGTTAATAAAGCATTTGATTAAAAAAAAGAATCAAACAAAATCAAAAGAATGAAAAAATAGAAGAAAACATAAAATACCTCATTGGAAAAACAACCAACCTGAAAAATAGACTTAGGAGAGATAATTTAAGAATTATTGGTCTACCTGAACGCCATGATGAAAAAAAGAGACTGGACAATATCTTCCAATAAATTAGGGAAAATTGTCGTGAGGTCCTAGAACCAGAAGGTAAAATAGTAATCGAAAGAATCTACCAATCACCTCCTAAAAAATATCCCAAAATGAAAATGCCAAGGAATGTTATAGACAAATTCCAGAATTATCAGGTCAAGGAGAAAATACTGTAAGCAACCAGAAAGAAGCAATTCAAATACCATAGAACTACAGTCAGGATTACACAGGACCTTGAAGCTTCTACATTAAAAGATCAGAGGGCTTGGAATATGATATTCCACAAGGCAAAGGAACTTGGGTTACAACCAAGGATCAGCTACCCAAAATTGAGCATAATCTTTCAGGCAAGGAGATGGACATTAAAGGAAATTGTGGAATTCCAGACCTTCCTGATGAAAACATCTGAGTTTATCAGATAATTTGATCTTCAAATATAAAACTCAAGAGAGACATAAAAAGGTAAACAGGAAAGGGGGGGGGAAGAGGCCAATGTCAGCTTGCTATCAGGAAAGAACTTTTTATAAAGGAGAGGTGTCGCAGTGAAGAATGGACTTCCTCCAGAGAAGGTACCTTGTCCCAAAGAGGAATGCACTGCCTCTAGAAAGGATAGATTGTCCCAAAGAATGGACTGTCTTCAGAGAGGATGGATTCTTGCTCACTGGAGGTCTGGAAGCAAAGGTTGGATGCTCACTTGCCCTGTATGTTGTAGAGGGGATACTTTTTCAAATACAGGTTGGACCATATGGCCCTTAAGGCTCCTTCTGGTTCTGAGGTTCTATAATTTGCCATCTCAAAGCCCTTCAGTAACTTCCTCTGGCATTCAAGGCTTTCCAGAGCCTCGGTCCCAGCTCAATTTCCAGTCTCAGTTCACCTTTCCCTCCTCATACACTCTTCTTTCAGCCATATTGGCCCACTAGTTCTTCCTTAGTGGGAACTCTTTCCTCTATAAGACAGAATAAAAACTCTTTGGCTTGGCATTCAGGGCTCTCCACAATCTAAATCTGGCCTAGATTTCCAGCCTAGCTTACATTTTTCCACCTTATATATCATACATTCCAGCCCAAGTGGCTCTTCCCTGATCTTGTGCTTCCCTCTCTCATCTCTGTTCCCTCCTTCCAGTCCCACATCAGATCCTATCTCCTCCCCTGAGCCCATTAGCCAAAAGTGTTAGTGATCTCCTGTGATTTTCTCAGAGCACCCTGTCTGACTCTTTCCTGTGTTCATCTCACACTATACTCAATATGTTCTGTGTACATGCTGAATCTCCCCAACAAATTGTGAGTTTCTTTGATTATAGCCTCATAGATCTGAAACAAGAAGAGACCACAGAGGCCATTGACTCCAATCCTTTTATTTGACATAGAAGGAAACAGCTTCAGTGGATGTGAAATGACTTATGCAAGGTCACTCATCAGATCATAGATCTATACCTAAAAGAGATCCTAAAAGGATCCTCGGAGACCATCTAATCCAACTCTTTCGTTTTACAGATGGGGAAAATGAAGCCCTGTAAAGGGAAGATGCTTGCCCAAAGTTGCATATAGAATCCTAACTCTAGAGCAGGAAGGGAATTCACAAGTCTAACCCCTTCATTTTACAGGGGAGAATGCTCAGATTCTGGAAATAAAATGACTTGTCCAAGGTCACATGGGTAGTAAGAAGTCAAAGTAGGGTTCATACCCTGGATTTAATGCTCATTTTACTGCTCCATTCTGCCTTATGTTGCATTGTAGATCACATGAAACAGTGTATTTCCTGAGACCCATGATTCTCAGATACATATGTAGCATCACTGGGGGAATAGTTGTGTTAACATATGATGACTTTGGGGGCAAGGCATATAATCCATCATGATCTCCTCCTCAAAGGCAAGGGCTATCTTATTTTGTCTTTGTATATCCAGTTTCCATCATATCACCTGGCACATGGTATATGCCTTATAAATGCTTATTGAATCATGAGCCTAGCTCATTATCCATCTGCAGAACTTGTCTATTCACGATAGACATCCACTTACTTAATAGGCTAATCACACAGTGCTGCAGAATCTATGCTTCCCAGTTGTGGTGCTGGAGAGGACTTTTGAGAGTCCCTGGCACAGCAAGGAGATCAAATCAGTTAATATTTAAAGAAATTAATTCAGACTATTCACCAGAAAGTCGAATACCAAAGCTTAAGCTTAAATATTTTGGCCACATAATGAGAAGGTGGGACTCATCAGAAAAGCCCATGATGTTGGGAAAGATGGAAGGAAAAAGGAAAAGGGGACGGCAGAGGATGAGGTTGATAGATAATATCATGGAAGCAATGAACATGGAGCTTGGATAGACTTTGATAGGTAGAGGATAAGAGAAGGGTCTGGTGTGCCATGGCCCATGGGTCACAAAGAGTTGGACATGACTCAATAATAAATACAACTTGATGTTGTGATATAAATAATAGATGTGGGAATGAGGAGACTCTGGAAAAGTGGAATGACTGTCACCAGACTTCCTTTGAAATGAAAGGCCACCAAGTGGAAAGGACACTGAATGTACTCAGTAGTACTCATCCTACCATTTCCCATATTTTCCACTATGGGTAAACCACATACTCTCTCTGGGCCTTCATTTCCTCTATTAAATGGATATAGAAGTATGTCAGACACCTATCTTAAAGGACTCTTGTGAGCCAAGCACTTTATAACATTCAGGCCCTTTAGAAATGTGATTTGGCCTAAACATTATTTCCCCAAAGCTTTAGCTTCCCTCATCTCTATCTCCTTTGCCTCCATCTTTGCAATTTCTAAAATTTCTAAAAATAATTACAATTTCTAAGGAAATTTCTGCAATTTCTAAAAAAATATATAGTCTTTTTCTAAGGTCAACCCGACTGTTTTTTTTCTTGATTCCATTACCTGTCAAATCCAGAATCATGTCCCCTCAATCATTCTCTCTTTCTCTCTTCAATCTCTCCTTATCCTCCAGCTCCTTTCCTACTTCCCACAAATATGTCCTATCTATAGTAAACCTTCACTTCACACTTCTATCTTCTCAAAATAACATCTATTTCTTTTTCACAACCAAACTGATATACTCAGTACCTACATTTCCTCAGCTCCTTATCATATGGTTCCCATAATTACTGTTCCAAACCTTCCTGTCTCTCCTCAAATACTGGATAGCACCAACTCCCTTCCTCAACTGAAGACTTTGCCTCCTACTTTACTGAGGAAATGGAGGCAATTGTCACAAGCTCCCTCATCTCCCCTCCTCCATACCTTAAAACTCTTTGACACATATTAGCTATGTGACCTTGGGCAGATCATATAATTTCTCAGTGCTCTAGGAAGCTCTCAAAGACTAATTTATAAGGTACTTCCTCACCCAAGAAGTCACTATGCCAATGAAATAATTTGCAATGTTGACAAGAAGGGAGAACTAATACTGAGAGAGGGAGAGTCACAAACCAAAAGGATCCTGATAGACCAGGCCAGGGGTGGGGAACCTGTGGTCTTGAGACCACATGTGGCCCTCTAGGTCCTCAAGTTCAGCCCTTTGACTGAATCCAAACTTCACAGAACAATTTGTTAACATCCCTCTGCACTCATCAGGCCTCATCCAGAGGATGGTGGTCATCAGTCTAGGCACCACAGTTTAAAGACACTGACTGCTAAGCTGGAGAGTGTTCAGAGGACAAGTAGGATGAATGTTGGGTCCGTGTCACATGAAGATCAGGTCAAGGAATTAGATGTAGTCTGAAGAAGGGGAGATTTAGTGGCATACATGAGAGCTATATTGAAGTTTTGTTTTGTTTTATTTTATTTTATTGATTTTTGGAGAGGGGAAGGTAAGGCAATTGGGGTTAAGTGACTTGCCCAAGGTCACCTGGCTAGTTTTTGTGTTAAGTGGCAGAGGTCGGATTTGAACTAAGGTCCTCCTGACTCCAGAGCTGGAACTCTATTCACTAGGTGCGCCACCTATCCGTCTCTATCTTGAAATTTTTGAAGGGTCATGTAGTGTATGTGGGAGGGACTAGAATTGTTCCATTGGGCCCTAGAGGATTGAACCATGAGTCATAGGTAGAAGTAGCAAAGAGGCAAACTTAGACTGGATGTCAGGAAAAGCTTGCTAACAATTGCATTCATCCAGAAGTGGAACTGGGTAGGTTCCCCCTTCTTGGAGGTCTAGGGGCAGAGATTGGATGACTATTTGTTGGGGATGTCAGAGTAGGAATTCCTTTCACTTAGGGGTTGGACTAGATGGCTGCCGAGATCCCTTTCAGTTCTCAAGGTTGGGTGTATGGGTGCTCAGGGAGGACTAACACCTCCCGTGTGAGGGGTGCTGAGCCCTTGTCTGTGCTGCTCATCCACCTTTGGTGTCCACCTGACACTCAACTCTCACCTGTAGCTCCAAGAAGCTGTAGCATGCTCAGCAGCCACACCCCAATAAAAATGTCTTGGCAGATGGGCTAAACCAGGTGGAGGCCTCAAATGTGGTATCTACCCCTAGCATGTGAGGACTTCCCCATCCCCACCCCCAGTGGGATAGGTAGGTTCCAACAGCCATGAAGGTGTTTCAGTCATCCACTGTGGAGTGCTTACCACTGCATCCCGGACCATCTCTTATTATCTTGCCACTGGTCTTTGATGGAAGTGACTTCGATGACTGGAAAGGGAAAGTGAGGCTGATGATTTTGTGTAATTGCTTCATTTAAGTCTAATTCATGAGCAAGTCAAGACATTGTCCCATGATATCATTGGTCCTCTTCAAAAATGAAAGACAAATAACAACAATCATCAAGGTCTGGGAATTTATGACAATTTACCAATCTGATATCACATCATTCCCCCTTATGGACCCGATATTCTAGCCAAACTAGTTTATTTCTTGGTCTTTCTTCATTCCAACTCCTGCCTCCAAGTCTTTGCATAAGCTATCCTTCAAACCTGGAATGCTTTACCTTCTCACTTCCAATTCTTGGAATCCCTAGCTACCTCAGCTCCAATGCTATCTCCTACCTAAAGTCTTTCCTGGTTCCCCTGTGCTCTCCTCTCTCTTCCCCTCTCCTCCCTCCAATTAGTTTTTAATTTATTCTGTATATATTTTCTGTACATGTGGTTCCTCTCCCACCCCATAGAATGTAAGTTCCTTGAGGGTAGGGACTGTTTTGATTTCTATATCTCCAGTTTCTAACACAGTGCTTTGGCACAAAGGAGATGCTTGATAAATGTATGTTGAATTATATTTCAGAAGCCTGGAAGAGGTGGCATTGGAACTGGGGCTTTAAGGATGGTCAGTAATTGTACTTGAGGAGCTAGGAAAGGCCATGGCACAATTTGCCATTCATTTATAAACGGGTCCAGGCATCTCTAAAGCATCAAGTAGAATATAAGCTCCTCAAGGGCATCTTGTCTTTGCTTGGTGTATAAAAGTCTATGAAATTGAATCAAGTTGCTGCATGGCTTTATTTATTTATTTATTCTGAAGGTTGATTCCCCATTTTTTACATCTCTAGCTACTGGGATTTTTTGGTTATCTGAAGGCTTTGGGGGAAAGCTGTTTGTTGTCCTTCATGCTCTAAGAGGGCCAAAATAATATCACTATGTTAGAATAAAGGTACAGTGTGTCCAAGTGTGTCTGATCAGACCAATGAGATCAGAATGCTCTACCACAGGTTGGGCACAATAGTCCTCATGAACATAATGGGAATAGAGATGTCTCTAAATGTGCATGTCTCACATTTCTTTTGATCTACTGAAATTCTACTTTGCTCACAGAGCATAGCCTTCTTTGATGTGGGCACACCATGCTAAGAGGTCCTGTGCCAATGTCCCCCAGGTCTCACAATCCATTCCAAAGTTCTTCAGAGAGACCATGAGAGTGTCCTTGTGTCACTTTTTCTGACCCCCCCCCCCACGTTGAGTTCTTGCCTTTTGCAAATTCTCCGTAAAATAGTCTTTTAGGCAAAAGTATGTTTGGCACTCAAACAGAATGGCTGCAGGAGGGTTTGAGCTGAACTGACGAACTGCCAAGGGGCAGAGTACCAGCATACTGGCTGGCACCAGCCTTGGGAACATCTGATGTAACTGGGGAGGGCAATACAGCTTGTCTCGCCATAGTGTCTGTTTAGGTTTCCCTGGGTTCCTTATCAGTACATTCGAATGAAATGATAGCTACCCAAGTGGAGCCTGCTATCCCTCACCAAATGCCCTCCACTAAAATTGGAGAAAGGTGGCTTCATATCTCCATGAAGTTTCAAATGTCAGGGTGAGAAGGAAGGACCATCTCTCTGACCTAACTCCTTTGTTGTGCAGAGGAGGAAACTGAGGCAGTCAAGAGGGCAGAGACTGCATGGTAGGATGGGAAAACAAAACTAGATTTGGAATCAGAGGACTTGGGTTCACTGTCATCATCTAATGCCTGTATGACCTGGAGTCAGCTGTTTCTCCTCCTTCAGTTTCCTCCTCTGTACAATGAGGGGTGACATTCCAACTCTAAGGGCCTTTTAGACTTCAGCCATAGAATCTTATTATTGTGGAAGTGATTCATTTAAGGCAACTCAGACAGAGCTTGGACTAGGTTGCCAAATCCAGTGTCCTTTTCTCCATCCTCATTCTCCATGACCTCTCTGTAGTTTTTGACACCATTGATCACTGTCTTATCCTTGATCCCCCTTTCTCTCTGGGTTTTCAGGTTGCCCTGTTTTCTCCTGGTTCTCCTCCTACCTCTCCAACTGCTTCTTCTTTGTCTCCTTGCTAGATCTTCATTTAGATCATAAGTGTCCCCCAGGGCTCTGTCCTGGGCCTTCTCTTCTCCCTCTATCCTACTTCACTTGGTGATCTTATCAGCTCCCATGGAATCACTTACCATCTCTAGGCTGAAGATTCTCCCATCTACCTATCCCACCCCAACCTTGCTGTTGACTGACAAAGTTCTACATCCAGCAGATTATCTCTAACTGGATGTCAAGTAGACATTTTAAACTCAACAAGTCCAAGGCAGAACTCATTGTCTTTCCCCCTAAATCCTTGCTGGTCTCCACACCCTGTGCTGCCACCTTCCCTATTACTATATAAGGCCCCACTTTCCTCCCTGTCCCTCAGGCTCACAACCTAGGACTCATGCCCAGTGCCTTGCTATCTCTCACTCCCCACCCCCATATCCAGTCTGTTGCCAAGGATTGTCGATTTTCCCTTTTCGGCATCTCCTGAATACACTGCTTTCTCTCCTCTGACACTGCCAACCACCCTGGTCCAGGCCCTTATCACCTCACATCTGGACTATTGCAATAGTTGCTGGTGGGTCTGCCTGCCTCAAGTCTCTCCCCACTCCAAACCATCCTCCATTCAGCCCCCAGAGTATTTGTCCTAAAGCTCAGATATGACGTCACTCCCATACTCGATAAACTGCAGTGGCTCCCTATGGCCTCCAGGATCATATACAAAATGTCCTGTTTGATATTCTAAGTCTTTTATCACCTAGCCCCCTCCTACCCATCCAGTCTTCTTACACTTTGTTCCTCAACAGGCACTCTTTGATCTAGTGACATTGATCTTGCTGTTTCACAAACAAGACACTCCATCTCTCTGTCCAAATGTTTTCTCTGGTTTTTCTTCCCCCCTCCTCACCATGGTTCTCCCTTCTCAACTCGGTCTACTGACCTCCCTGACTTCCTTTAAGTTTGAACTAACATTCCATCTTCTCCAGGAAGCCTTTCCCAACCCCTCTTAATTCTAGTGCCTTCCCTCTGTAAACTATTTCCTATTTATCATATATGTATGTATGTATGAAGAGAGAGAGAAGAGAGAAGAGAGAGAGCTTCTTTTGTATATATTTGTTTGCATACTGTCTCTCTCTTTAGATTGTAAGCTCCTGCAGGGGTGGGGAACTGTCAGCCTTGAGGTCACATGTGGCTTTCTAGGTCCTTGGGTGCCATTGAGTCCAATTTTCACAGAATAAATCCTTTTATTAAGGGATTTCTTCTGTGAAGTTGGGATTCAATCAAAGGACTGCCCTTGAGGCCCTAGAGGGGATTTGTTCTGTGAAGTGTGACTTCAGTCAAAGGGCTGCCCTTGAGGAC
>NW_027187118.1:127208-140015 GCF_028583685.1 Petaurus breviceps papuanus | reverse complement strand
GTGAAGTGTGACTTCAGTCAAAGGGCTGCCCTTGAGGACCTAGAGGGGATTTGTTCTGTGAAGTTGGGATTCAGTCAAAGGGACTCCCTTGAGGACCTAGAGGCAATCTGTTCTGTGAAGTTTGGATTCTGTCAAAGGGCCCCACTAGAGGACCTAGAGGGCCATATGTGCCCTCCAGCCTCAAGGTTCTCCACCCCTGTAGGGAAAGAACTGGTCTTTTGCCTCTTTTTGTATCCCTAGCACATGATGCCAGCTTAAGAAGTTTAAAAATTTATTGATTGATTGGCCTGTCTATAACCTGCTGTGTCTCCTTTATAGTGTTTTATCACAGGCAAAGAACTATTTAAAGAGGGAGACAATCTAGAGCCCCATGTGTAACCGCTGTGTGGGAGCTGTTTCCCTACTTGTGCAATGAGAAGGTGAGATGGGACCCCAACTCCACCCCGGCTCCCAGGCTTCCTTGCCTTTCCCCACCCTCTCCCAGGGCCCCAGTTTCCACATCAGTAAAAGGAGCGAGAGTGGACCCAACCCTCGCTCCTTTCCCCAACCTCGCCCCGCCCCCGCCCCCGCCCTCAGCCACTTCAGTTTCCTCTCCCGCCACACCAGGGCCCCTTCTCCCCAGAGCCTGAGGACGCCTTTAGGAGCCATCTGTCTGGGCCTGTGCCAGGGAAGGAGGGGTGGGAAGGTGGAAGGGAGGGGAGGAAGTCCAACCCTGGGCTGCCCAGAGGAGCTGGCCTTGGCCTTTTGTCCTTCTATTGGTCTGGTGCAGCCTACCAGCTGCTGCCTCCCAGCGCCTCCGCAGTGTCTCGTTACCCAGGCAACCACTTGTTACCTAGGCAACCACTGGAAGTGTCTAGGTGCTGGCTGGCGCAGAGGGTGGGGCGTCCAAGATGCTCAGCCGAGCTGTGGAGGCGTGGGCGGTCTGAGGATGGGGTCCGTGGACCCCTCACTGTTTCTGTCCCCGATGTTGTCACTCCGTCTTTCCTCCCTCCCTTCTTTGTTCCTCCTCGCTCCCTATCTCGCCAAACCCCTCTTTATCCTCCCTCCCACTCTTTTTTCTTCCTTTCCCACATCGGTTCCCTTCCCCCCCTCCATCCTTCCCTTTTCCCCACCTCCCATGCTTCCCTTTCCCGCCCCTTCCCATCCTTCCACCATCTTTTTCTAATCTGTCCCCTTGCTCTGAGTCCCTCCCTTTCCTATGCTTCCCCTTCTCTCCCCTCCCCCTTGCTTTTGTATTCCTTCCCTCCATCTTTCCGTCTTTTTTTCCATTCCCTCTCCTCCTGACTCCCCCCTCCCTTTTCAATTCCTCTTCCTACTCCACCTCCTTATTTCTCTTTCTCCCCTCTCTTTTCTCTATTTTTCATAGACCGTCACAGTTGGAAGGACAAAAACAAACAAAAATCCAGAACAAATATGCCAGAAAAATACCGACTTACATTCTATAAGGGCTGACAACACGCACACACATGGGTGTATTAGAGTGGTGGACAGCCTAATTAGCCTCATTACACAGATACATACAAAAAAAAAAACCCCACTGCTCTGGGAACAACCAGAATTAGTCAAATCCCTCCCTCTTCCATGCACCATTCTGCTAACTTGTCTCCTCACCAAGTCTTCTCTTCATGTTAAACATCCCCTGCTCTTTCAACTGAGCTCCCTATGGCATGATCTCTGGACTCACAATTCTGGTTGCCCTCCTTTGGACCGTTTATACCTTTGTCCTTTGTCTATTTCCACACTGCCAGGTGGTGCCTAAAACTGAACACAATATTCCAGATGAGGAAGGACACTTTCTCTTCATGTAGCCTTTAACTGATCAAATAAACTTTCCCAGATGCCATCTCACTCCATTGATCTGTACTGAGTTCACCCCACACTCCCAAATCTTTTCTTAAAAGAACTCTCATGTGGCCATGCCTAATACCACCCCCATCTTGAACCTCAAGAGTTGGCCAGTGCCATGCTGGTTAGGGCAGAGGTGCCCATTGGGCATAGGGATCAAGGGACTATGGAGCTCCTAGCAAGGAAATGTCCTCTACTGAGGAAGATCAGTACATGCTCTAACATCTTGAATCTTAGTTGCCTTGAGCACTGACAGGGGAAGTGACTTGGCCTAGGTCCCACAGCCAGGATGTGTCAGGACCAGGACTTGAACCCAGGGTTTCTAGGCTCTGAGGTCAATTCTCTATCCACTAAGCCAAGCCACTTCTAATATTAAGGGAAAATGCTCTTGTACAAAATGACTAATGTGGAAATATTTTATATGTTTGCACATGTATAACCTATTTCGGATTGCTTACCATCTGGGAGGAGGGAAGGGAAGGGAGGAGAGATGGAGGGATAGAATTTGAAACTTGAAACTTAAGAAAAAACTAAACGTTAAAAATTGTTTTAACATGTAATTGGGGGGGGAATATTAAGGGAAGATGGAGAAATTAGAATCAATCATTGAACAAATATTTATTAAGAATCTAACTATGTACCAAGGCCTGGGCTAGGTACCGGAGATACAAGTAAAAAGGACGTAATCCCCACTTGCAAAAAGCCCACATTTTAATGGGAGAGACTAGAGTGCCCTTGGAAGGGGATCATACATATTGGGGGGGGGGGCAAATCCCTTGGAGGAAAGCTCTGGAAGAGGAGGGTTATTTAGAGCAAGAACCCTGGGTGAGTGAAAAAGCAGCCTTTCTCCCATCCACTAGAATCTTTTTGATGAAAATCTACTTCAATTGGTTTTTGCAAACCATGGCTCAGACAGGTACACTAAATCCTGGGGAGTCTGGTGTTCCAGCTGCTGCCCGCACAAACAGGCATTAACAACACTGTTGAATGACAAAGTAGCCCTGCCGGCTGCCTTCTCGGTTGGAATCATCCTCACCCCCAATTTTGCCTTGCTGGCCATGCTAAGGATTATTTCTTGTTAAAGAGCTCCAAAATCCTGGAGGAAGATGGGGAAAGGGATGAGCGTGCCCTGATCGATTGCTTGGCATTACTTGATTACTTCATTGCCCGCATTTTCATTCAGTTCTGTGATTAATGACTGACTCATCAGCCATGCCTTTATCTTGTGCTCAGCCACAGCAATGAGGCATTGGAGACGAGCTTTGGGAGGTGGGAGGAGGGTGATGGTCCTTGCAAAGCCGCACCAGGCTTCCATTACGATGTGAACCCAGAGGGCAGTAATTTATGGGAAAATAGATTCCACTGATGGTGGGGGGAAGAAAATCTCCAGGGCCATCTGCACAGGGACCTGTTTTGTTTTTCAAGGACTACTTTTATTTAATAAAATGAACATGAAAAAGCAAGCTAATTGATGAGAACCAAGGAGGCCTTCTGCCTGCTGCCTACTTACCCTGTTTTTAAATGAGAAAGAAATGTGATTTACCACAGCCCTCACCAGCCCCTTTAATGTGACAGTTTAGGCTTAAGAGATATATACTGGAATCAGCTGAAAATAGCTCCCAAGGGACTCAATTTTTCAGTGTGAGCATTTACACCTTGGAAATCAGCAAATGCTACAAACCAGGGCTTAATTTGTTGTTTTGTTGATCGTTTAGACTTAAATTAACAGACAAAATGTCAGTAATGCAGCTTAAAGTTAAAAGTATGCAATGCACATATTTATTTGAGAGAGGTTTATGAAAATTTACCAGACACCTTCAGTAGAGAGTATGTGCGACTGTGTCACTGAAAACAGCCAGGGTTTCCCAAATTCAAGCAACTAGTAAGTGACTTCTGTTTGTTTCAGTTGTACAATGGGGATATATTATTATATAATAAAATATTATGATTTATATATCAGTACCTCCCTCACATGAGGGGTACTGCTTGGGGTTCTAGCATAATTGTGAGTTGTTGTGAGAATCAAATGAGATAATATTTTCAAAAGTGCTTAGCACAGCGTCTGGTCCATAGTAGGCGCTATCTAAATTCTTCTTCCTTCCCTTCCCTGCCTATCTCTCCAGAGGGTGCCTGGCTACTTCATTGAGGCTGGCTAGCCTGCCTTGTAGCTTCCAGCACAAATAAAATTTCTACCCAACTCTCTAGGTCTTTAACTGAGACTCCTCTTCTTACCCTCCTCCATGACCCTCACTCTGACCCTGAAACCAAATTTTCCCTCACTAGCACTATATAACCAAACAAGTCCTCTACTCCATGACCCTACCATCGATCTACTAATATAGAGTTCCTCCTCCAACTTCCAATAAAATAGATAAATATAACATGAACCATAGGTAAAGAAAAGGAAATAAATCTTCATTTACGATGTGATCCAAGCTTTCCTTTTGAGATGAGGTTGCCTAAGTCCTTGGGGTTGGTCAGCAACTACTTCTTCAGAGATGCTGTGAGAGACATTGGATTGCAGAAACTTACACTGATGTTACTCAGAGGCGATTGTGGTTTCAGAAGTTCCCTGTGAATGCAGTTCCCCATGACAAAAGATGCAAAGTTCAGCTGTCATAAAAACAGGCCAGCCTTGGTAGGCTCTTAACCTTTCTAGGTCAAACACACCAGATCAATTATGCTAGAACCCCAAGCAATAACCCTCATATACAACAAAGTCTACAGCACAGTATATCCCAATTTGTTCAGTAAGAGTTCTGTGCTTTTTCTGTAGTAAGGAACCTGCAGTCACATGTGGTCCTCTAGGTCCTTAAGTGTGACCCTTCCAAACTTCACAGAACAAATCCCCTTACTAAAAGGATTTGGTCTGTAAAACTTGTACTCAGTCAAAAAGCCAAACCCAAAGAGCTAGAAGGCCACATGCAGCCTCGAGACCACAGGTCCCCCACCCCTGGACTAAAACTACTTGGGCAAAACTGTCCCACCCTGGAAAGTTCTTTGCTGGGGGATGGGAGATGGACACCTGAAGTAGGGCAAGTGATATGGCATCCTTTTCTTTACCCTCTCAGACATGGGTGTGCACAGTTTTATAGTCCTTTGGGCATAGTTCAAATTACTCTCCAGAATGGTTGGATCAGTTCACAACTCCACCAACAATACATTAGTGTTCCAATTTTTCCTCATCTTCTCCAATATTTATCATTTTCCTCTTTTGTCATATTAGCCAATCTGATAGGTGTGAGGTGGTAACTGAGTTGTTTTAATATGCATTTCTCCAATGAGTAGTGATTTAGAGCATTTTTTCAGATGACTAGGAATAGTTTTAATTTCTTCATATACTCTGACCATTTATTGTTTGGGGAGTGACTTGTATTGTTATAGGTTTGACTCAGTTCTCTCTATATTTTAGAAATGAGACCTTTATCAGAGACTGCTGGTAAAAATTATTTCTCAATTTTCTGCTTCCCTTCTAATCTTGGTTGCATTGGCTTTGTTAATGCAAAATATTTTTAATTTGATGTAACACTGGGCTTTTTCTACGTGTAATGGAAGTTTAATTGACCTATAGAGGCCGTCCCAAGGAACATGTGCCAGGAGTCCCACTAGAAGCTTCTAGAGACATGGCAACACATTGCTTGGGCCTTTCAGGGATGACGAATTTCCTGGCTGCTTCTGACATGTGGTGGCCCAGTAATGAAAGGACTTGTCACTTTAGTGTGAAGCAAAAAACCCTTGGTGGCCCTTGGTCTTCTCCAGCCTTGTTATTGTGGCAGGGAGCAAAAATGTTACCTCAATTAAAAGGGGAGATAACTTTTTGCTGGCTTTCATTACTATTTCCTTCAACGTGGCAAGTAATGCCTTTGTTACTCAACTTCCTGTGATGAGGAATAGACTCATCTAGAACAATTTACCCCTTTTCCCCTGCTGCCTTTTCTGCTTTGTGTTTCCTCTCCTAAGTGACTGAGATACATCCATTCTCAAAATGGATGTGTCCCACCTTAGCAGTGACTGTGTCTTTGAAAGGTCTGAAAGTTCTAGAATCAATTGAGTGAAGCAGTTAGAGGTGGGCCTGGTTCAGATTGGTAACTTATTTGTTCAGGCTTTGTGTTGTGATGAAATGAGGCACCTGTGATGACTGAAAGAAAGAGTTCCTGGTTAAATTATGATCAATTTTATTAACTATGTCTAGAAAGCGATCAACAAAATAGGCCCATTATTCCCCTCGAGGAACAAAGAGGCCAAGCCTGTTGAAATAGACCTATTCCCATGAGGGTCTTGGGCTAGGTGACACTGAACACCCAGTCTTGGTCAGAGACTTATCAATATCTTTATCGCCTGTCTGAAGAAAGGGAGAACCCGCATTTTCCAGAGCTGGAGCAATAAACACAATAAGCAGGAATCCGCCCGTTCGCCTCACGCTCATTAGATCTTAACCTTCCTGGCTGGGCAAGCCTTTGCCCAAGGTTTCCCACACTGCTGGATATCTGGATGAGGGAGTAGAAAAGGGGGAAAACCTTGATCCTAACTTCATGATTAGTTATTAAATACAGGAGAGAAATCATCATCTCTCATGTTAGCTACATGCAGCAAGTAGCTAACAGTTAGTCATAGCATGGAAAGGAAAAGACTTCAACGCTTGGCTCAGTATGCCAAGTCCCCCTCAACTCAGCATAGAAATGAGTCTGGTCAGCAAAAGAAGATGTAGTCTTGGATGTTCCACCAAGTCTGAAGGGCCTTTTGATACCCTTGGGTGACCAGGAATCCATGTCTATATGGCCAGAGACTTCCAGGAAGCTGCATCAAAGTAGCTTGAACCTCAATATTTCCCCTCCAGTCAATCAAGTCTCAGGGACAGCCTTATTGCCTTGAAGAGGAAAATAAGTCTAGCCCACATTGTGGACTCTGGTAGACTGGTCTTGTCCCAAAAACTGACTGGTGGGAAGGGAAATTTATTTTTTGGATATAACAAATATGACATTTGTCAGTGAAGAAGCCTAAGCCTGTGTCTTGCCTTGGCCAGAAGAGATGGCCTTTGAGGGAGGTAGTAGAAATCTGAGGTAAAATACAAAATGCTTCACTAATCAGCAATCTCATTAAGTGCTTCCTGTTTAGATTATTTGAAATCTCAACTTCCTGGCCAGACAGAATAGTGGTTAGCTTTGTCACTTCTTTGATTTAAGTCCTACTGGCAGTATGTAGTTGGGAGAGTTTTTTGAGGTAGCTGATGGTATAGTGCAGAAAGGACTGGGCCTGGAGTCAGGAAGTTTTATTGTTGTGGTTGAGTTGTATCCAGCTCTTTGTAACCCTATTTGGTGTTTTCTTGGCAGAGATCCTGGAGTGGTTTGCCATTTCCTTCTCCAGCTCATTTTACAGATGAGGAAACTGAGGCCAACAGGCTGAAGTGACTTAACCAGGGTTACACAGCTAGTAAGTGTCTGAGGCCAAATTTGAACTCACAAAGACTAGTCTGCCTAACTCCAGGCCTGACACATTGTACTCCCTAGCTGCCCTGGAGTCAGGAAGACCTGAATTCAGGTCATCCTGAATTTGCACAGTGCCTGACAAGTAGATGCTCATTCTCTTCCCTTTTGTGTTTAAGCATTTCTTTTGTGTGTAGGAAATGTATGCTTATCCCATACCTGGTCTAGAGAGTGCCTTTCTATTGACTGCTTTTGGAAAGGCCCTAGACATAAGCCAGAACCTAGCTTTTAAATAATTTGTTCCTGGGGGCCCAGGGTAGAGGTTTAATCAGCCCAAGAGCATGAGGAAAGGGAGCCTCTACCCCCTCTTAGAACCCAGGCTCTCCCAGGACTGACCCCAGCATGATCTCATCAGTAGGTCCAGCAGAGGGTTCTCTTAATGGATAAGGAAGTGGATGCAGTGCCCCAACCCCCTGCACCCTCCTTTAAAATTAGACAAGCTTCTGCTTTCTTCTTAAAAAAAAAAAAAAAGCCCATGTCTTTTGTTTTTACACCTTCGGGCCTTAATATCCCTCCCTCCTCATCTACCCAGAGAAATGTTCCTTGTAATAAAGAATAAAAAGAAATGAAGGAAAATCAATTTAGCAAAACCAACTCATTAAATGGAGTCTGGCTAGCCTTCTCAGTGGGGGATGAGAGGAGGGGAAGAAGGGAGAGAATTTCGAACTCAACGTTTTAAAAACGAATGTTAATTTTTTTTTCATGTAATTGGGGGAAAATAGAATAGAAAATTAAACAAAGATGGAGTCTGTAGGTAAATGCGATGTTTCACACCCCTAGTTCCGCCCTGCAAAGGGGCTTCATTCTCTCCCATCTTCTTCGGGTCCAAACTGGATTCTGATTTATTCTGAATTTAATGTCACTTATTTTCTTCTCACTTCCACAGCCAAGGTCCTACGGATTAGTGTTCTCCTACCAGATCGTTCCCCATTTCTCCCGATTCTTCCCACTCTGGTATCAATCAATCGATCTGGCATTACCAGGCCATGGGGAGGCGGGGGTGGGGGCAGCGTGATGGAGGATGAGCGGCCAATGACCCTACGTGGGTGGGGCCCGGCCTCTGTGAGGTATAACTGCTATGCTTGGGGTGGGGCCTTTCACGGTCGAGCCCCGCCCTGCCACGCCCTGACCCCTCCCCTCCCTAGAGACCCTGCCCCCGGAGGGAGGGAGCCAGAGGGACCCCGGCAGCCCAGCGAGCCAGACTGACCAAGGCCTTCGGGGCCTCGTGAATGCAGACTGGCTCCATTCCCGCCTTCAATTCGCCTTCGACCAGTGACATCATCATTTGGAAGCCCAGGTTGAAGCGTGTAAGTGTCAGTTTGTCCCTGCCCAACTCCCCTCGACAGCATTCTGAAAGGGGGCCCCTCCCCCTACAGTGGCCATCAGGTCCTTCCAATTCTAGACCCGGGTTCGGAGCCTTTTCTCCCCCTCCCCCCCCTCCTGATCCACCACCAGCCCCAAAAGATATCTTTTCCACAGGAGTCAAACTGACCTTGGCCATTGGGCCCCCAGGCAGCCGGGTCTGCTTTCTCCCCATCGAAATATTGTCCAAGGGAGACAGACCCACGGTGGCATTGGTCCTTGTGAATCCGAACCCGGAGCCTGAGGAGGCCCTCTCCCTCCCCCTACTGAGATCCGGCAAAGCATCTCCTTCATAGACACTGACAGCTGGATGTGAGGGTCCCTCTGTTGGGCTGTTCCCACTCCCCAGATTGGCTCTGGGTGAGACCCCAAGAGAAATCAAAACCATAAGAGAGTTGACTATCATCGTGGAGGCCAAGACCAGCTGGAGGCCGACGGTCCCCAGACCTTCCGATGTCTTCGCCCTGCAAATATGGAGACCGCTTCATTCCCTTCCGAGCAGGAGCCAAATGGAGTGTGAGATTCCACAGGTCAGACAAGTCTGAGAAATTGTTGGGCCAGAAAGAGAATATAAAAGAAAATACTCGAGACAATAGCAATAGTGAACTGTTATACTCTGCCTTGCTGGAGAATGAGTTGTTGGGAGGTTCGAATCAGACAATCGAGGACCAAACAAATCCACCGCCACAGGAGAACAATCTCTTTACCTACTCTCCAGGCACAACGCGCTGGAGATCCGGTCACACCAATGAAGTATCTCAATTTTCCTTATCCTCCATCAGCACCAAAAGCCAGCTATTACTAGCTTCCACAGCAAAACTCCCCAGAAAAATCTCCAGTGTTCCTTTAAAAGTCCTTGACGCCCCGGAGCTAAGTGATGACTTTTATCTAAATCTCTTAGATTGGTCTTGCCTCAATGTAGTCACTGTGGGCCTGGGCACTTTCGTTTATCTGTGGAATGGCTGTTCAGGCCAAGTGACCAGACTCTGTGACTTATCTCTGGAAGAAGATTTTGTGACTTCTGTGAGCTGTTCTGAACAGGGGAAGTTGGTAGGAGTTGGCACAGAGAAAGGCTTCATACAGATCTGGGATGCCACTGTAGGGAAGAAAGTGTGCACTATGGAGGGTCACTTAGGCAGAGTTAGTGTATTGGCCTGGTATGCAGACCAGATTTCTTCTGGAAGCATAGATTCAAGGATCCTCCAGAGAGATATTCGGGCATCATCACTACAATCTCAAAGGTGGCTGCAAGGTCATAAGCAGGAGGTGTGTGGGTTAAAGTGGTCCCCAAATCACCAGCTTCTAGCCTCGGGTGGAAATGACAAGAAACTTCTGATCTGGAGCCAGTACAGCAGAAAGCCTGTCCAGCAGTACACCAGTCATAAGGCGGCCATCAAAGCCATCGCATGGTCTCCTCACCAGCATGGCCTATTAGCATCGGGTGGTGGGACAAATGACCGCTGCATCCGATTCTGGAATACACTGATGGGCCAGCCTCTCCATCACATCGATACTGGTTCTCAAGTGTGTAACCTGGCCTGGTCCAAAAATAAAGATGAACTGGTGAGCACCCATGGATATTCAGAAAATAAGATCATCATCTGGAAACACCCATCCCTGACAAAAGTAGCTGAACTCCTGGGGCATTCTTGTCGAGTTTTGTACCTGGCAGTGTCTCCTGATGGAGAAACAATAGTTACAGGGGCTGGAGATAATACCCTGAGATTTTGGAAAGTTTTCCCCAAAAGCTGTTCCACAAAGAAATGTGCATCTGTTCTTGATCTCTTCACTAGAATCAGGTAACTTCCCAACCTCACCCCCACCCCCAACAGGACCACCATACATCAAAAAAGAACAAAACTCTGACTCTAATCATCATGCATGGAAGATGAATGCAAGAAGCAAAGGATGGATGGGATGGGTGGATAAACTTGGAGAAATCTGTGAGATTCTTATTAAATTCCTAATTGTGAACGTTGTTGAATAGTATTTGGGCAGAGGATGTGGTTGGGGGGAAGCAACTGGAATTTAGAAGAAAGTCCATTACCTACAAAAGGCAGACCCAAGCTGAGGGTTGCATGGCCATTTTATATGCTGTCCAGGCCCTGTGCAACTTGAGAACAGTTATCTCTTCTGCTCTATCACTTCTGGAAGGAGACATATAAATGTACTTCCTCATTTGTCATTGTTACCTGGGGGAAGGGGGTGAGGAATGGAAAGGAAGAGCCTGAATGTAACCTAGACTCAGGGTGGCACCTTTCTCCAAATGGTGTGCCCTCCCTGCCCTTGAGGTACAGGTCCTTGGAGCCAGCATTTTCTATGCAGAAGAAGATGGGGGCTACCAAACAGGGACCTTTCTAGGGGCTTACAAGTGGGATCGGGGGATTTCCAGTCCCTAGAAGGTGACAAAACTAGGTGTTCCCATACAGAAGGAGAGCAAAATTCTATTGTGTGCTTCCTGGTGCCTACAACTTAATCAGATCAATCAAAAAGCATTCCTTTAGCGATCATAATGTGTCAGGCACTGGGGATACAAGTTAGTCTGCCCTCAGGGAACTCACAGTTTAAAGAGGGACAGAGGGGCACATGGGTACCTAGAAAGGTATAAAACTCCAAGATCGAAGACCACAGGACCATTCCTGAGGGACACAAATTCTCTCTCTGTCTCCCTCTCCCTGTCTTCTTTCTTCAGTCTATCTCTCTCTCCTCCCCTCTCCTTCCTTCTCTCCCTCTCTCTGTCTCTCTCTGTCTGTCTCTTCCTCTATCTCTCTCTCCATCTCTGACACACACACACACACACACACACACACACACACGTGCTGGCTCCCTTTTACCTTTGGTATTTAATAGGAAATCCTGTTTGATTTTTAAAGACCTCACAATCTGGCCCCTTCCTACATTTCCAGTCTTCTTGCACTTTTTTCTCCTCTCAATGTACTCTAGGAGCCTTTGAAATTGGCCTCCTGGTTGCTCCTCACACACAAGACTCCATCTCCCATCTCTGTGCCCAGCATGTTGGAAGTACTTGATAAAGGATTATTGACTGACTTGTGTGACTTTGGACAAGTCCCTTCTCCCTCCCTGGACCTCAGTTTCCCCCTCTGTAAAATGAGGAAGTTGGATTAAATGGCCTCTGAGGTCTAGAATCTTATTGTCACCCTTATGTGTAAAAGTTACTTCCCCTCCCTGGACCTCAGTTTCCCCCTCTGTAAAATGAGGAAGTTGGATTAAATGGCCTCTGAGGTCTAGAATCTTATTGTCACCCTTATGTGTAAAAGTTACTTCCCCTCCCTGGACCTTAGTTTCCCCCTCTATAAAATGTAGTTAGATTAGGTGGCCTCTGAGGGCCCTGTCAGCTCTATGTCAATGACCTTATAATCCCATGTATGGTTTTTCTTGTGAGTACATAAATGAGCAGAAAAGAAGGATGGACCATGTGAGTCTTATCCTTAGGAGGCACAAGAAATCGGAAGATGGGGGGCCTAGGTGGTGCATTGAATAGAGAACCAGCCCTGGAGTCAGGAGGACCTGAGTTCAAATGTGGCCTCAGACACTTAACACAAAGCTAGCTGTGTGACCTTGGGCAAGTCACCTAACCCCAATTCTGTCCTCAAAATGTTCTTGCTCTCTGTGGTACTGCACTCACCCGGCTTATGCTTGCTCCTCCTCACCCATAGCCACAGCTTGGGATCACTTCTGGTCAGTACCTCTAAGTCTGACTTCTAGAAAAAACAGCAGGAGGTCCTGAAGGATCTCTTCCACTCAGCCCTGCTGTTCCTTAGATGAAAGTTTCTGAGGTAAAATTTCTTAAGGCCTATTGTGCAAGCATGTCAGGTAGAGAGGCAAATTCAGCCAGTGCTTGGTTTCCGAGAGAGATCCCAAAGCATCTGGGAGGTTCTTCCTGCCAAGATGGCTGCCTGAACAGTGGTGGACCTCCCAGCTCCCCCAGACCCACTTCAGCAAAAATCTAAAAATCATATGCGACTACATGATGGCTTAGAAACCAAGGAGGATATGTAGTAAGTTACTTCTCCCATCCCAGAACCACACAGAAAGTGAGCCAGCCAGAATTTCTGCTAATGACTCCTGCTAAGGACTGCCAGGGATGGGAACTGCA
>NW_027187118.1:124759-127108 GCF_028583685.1 Petaurus breviceps papuanus | reverse complement strand
GGTGGAGGGGGGGGGGGGGGGGGGGGGGGGGAACAGAGCTGCTAGGAGCATGCTTCCTAGATGCTGAGCAGCTGCTATGAGTGGGGAGAGGAAGACCTTTGTCTGAGGTAGCCTGTTCTGTTTTGAAGGCTTGAGAATGTGGGTGTTTACTACATTAACTACGTGTGCTAACTTCATGTAGAGAGCCTGGTATATTTTGTGATTAATAACCATATCAGCACATTTATAATTACCGCAGGCATCATGAATACTGCATTGTTGATACAGAGGTGAAGGCCAGATAAACCAGGTCAAGACCAAGCAGGGTGGCCACTACCCTGGCTCAAAGTGAAGCAGGAGATAGAGTCTAACTCTGGTACAAAACAAGAAGCAAAGAGATAAAGAAACATAAGAAGAAACAGAGGAACAGGTAAAAATAACAAGAGATCCAGCTATAACCCCCAAATAGACCCTAGAAGGAAAGAGGAAAATTCATTAGGCTAAGAGACAATATGTAAGCAGAAGTGCCAAGGAAAAAAATGGGATTTCCACTAGGACAACACGAACAACTAAAAGAATGAAAAAAGATTTAAATAATGAAACAAGGTCTGAAATAAAGAATTGAAGGGAATTAGTAGCTTAGAAGAGAAAGCCGGGAAATCTTATCCAAGTAAAAAAACTCCCTGAAAATTAAACTGTATCAAAAAGAAATGGATGCCTCCATGATGTAGTAAGAAGTATTAGAGAGAAATCAAAAGAGCAAAAAAAAATAGAAAAAAAAATAAGGTATTGTATATTAAAAACATCTGGCTTCTGAAACAGGTCAAGGAGAAATAATTTAAGAACGATTGAATTTTCTGAAAACCACAATAAAATAAAAACAAAAAACGAATTCACCACTGTATTTCAAGAAATTATCAATGAAAATTGTCTAGATCTATTAGAATCAGAGGGTAAAGAGAAGAAAGAGTCAACCCATCACCTCCTGAAAGAAACCCCCAAAAGACATGCCCCAGGAATGTCACAGCCCAAACCCAGAGCTTCCTTGTCAAAACTCAAAATACTAGAAGCAGCAAGGACTTCAAACAACAAGTGTTAGTTACAAGGGGTTTTATCTTTTCTTTTTTTCTTAATGGGGGGTACAGGTAGAAGGAAATGGAGATAATGATGGTGATGACAAAAGAAGAAAAGAAAAAAGGGGATTCTTCTCTCTCTCCTTCCTTCCTTCCCTCCTTCCTTCCTTCCCTCCCTCCTTCCTTCCTTCCCTCCCTCCTTCTTTCCTTCCATCCTTCCTCCCTCCCTCCCTTCCTTCCTTCCTTCCTTCCTTCCTTCCTTCCTTCCTTCCTTCCTTCCTTCCTTCCTTCCTTCCTTCCTTCCTTCCTAAGGTTTACTGGATATTAAGTTGGTCCAACGCCAAAAGATCAGAGATAAGAATTAGCTTATGATCCAACCATACCTCCCTAAAGAGAATATGATCCCAGTAGCAAGAACAATAGAAAAGATACAAGCAAGAAATTGGACTGTATGGGGTTTCCATGGGTTCATCTCCCCTATGCCACTCAATCCTATTTGGTACAAATGAGCCCCGAAAGCCTCATTGCATGGAACAATGATCCCTGGGAAAGCTGAGGACCAGGTCACCTAGTGTCCACAGAAGTTTCTCTCCCCTCCTCGATTCTGTTGCTTAAAGATGAAGCAGTATATAATGGAAATGCCTTTCCTCACAATTCAATAAACATTCATTGAGAATGGACGGGTATGAGGCCCCAAGTCTGGAATTTAGCACACCGTGATGAAAAATTCTGCTGTCTTTCCCTTAAACTATGGAAAGGAGCATTGGATTGGGGACCAGAGGACCTGGGTTAGGATGTGAGCTTTTGAAAACCTTTTACAGCTATTATTAAACTTGTATAACCTTGGACATGTCATATAAGCACTGGGGATCCTTCACCTCTGATGAAAATGAAAGGGTTGGACTATAGGGTCTTTTAGGTCTTTTCCAGGTAGACATCAATGTCAAATGAAGGACCTTCAGCAGGTCATGTAGTCAACTAGGCCTTAGTCTCATCCTTTGTAAAAAGAAGGTGGTCAGATTAAATGAACTCTGAAGTTCCTTGTGACCATAGTGAGAAAGGATGGGTGGTAAAATCTTCAGCACTGCTGTCCTCCACAAACAGAAGGCAGCCATAGCCACTGTCCATTTCCCGGATCCACACAATGGATGTAGCTGGACATAAAGCTTCACTCCTTGGGCTGCACCAGCGATGGCAGGCCTGAATCCTTGCAGGGAATATCTACGCGTCATGGTGGGATCATGAGCAAACAGGCATGACAGGGACAGAGAAGCCAAGCAGTGGTCAGATGGGCAGG
>NW_027187118.1:63250-119759 GCF_028583685.1 Petaurus breviceps papuanus | reverse complement strand
GGTCTGGGGAAGGGGAGGTTACTTGCCCAGGGCCACACAGGAAGCAAGTGTCAATGGTGGAATGGAAGGAAGAAAAAAAAGGAAAAAAAAGAAATTTTGATGATAACTTTATTATATATTTAATAGGAATAGAAATTTGTACATAATAGATTTTCAATTTCATATGCAATCTTATTATTATTATTATACTAAGTTATTTAAATTTTTGTTTTATTTCATAAATTAAAAATAAAATAAATACTCTTTTAAAAAAGAAAATACAGGGGGTAGCTAGATGGCCCAGTTTGTATAGCGCAGGCCCCGGAGTCAGGAGGACCAAAGTTCAGTTCTGGCCTCAGACACTTAACACCCACACAAAAAACCTAGCTGTGTAACCTTGGGCAAGTTACTTAACCCCAATTGCCCTCCAAAAGGCAAAAAAAAAAAAGAAAATACAGCAATCTTTGCAATGACTCAGTATAATGGATGGTCCCATCTACTGTTGTCATAGCTACTTCTTTTCCTTGGACAAATGCCTTTCCAATTTTGTCTAAAAGGACTTCTTTCCCAGTTGTCAACGTGTTTGGTCCCTTCTTGTTTCCTCCCCTTAAATAGGAAGTTTCTTTTTCTAATTAAAAACTGTTCCACTTCCATTCCCAACTCTGCTTTTTCTCCCTTGACTGATCTCCCTCTTTCTCTACCTCTCCCTCTCCTGTGAAATGCTTTATTTTTCTATCCTAAGTTGTAGAATGCTGCTCATTGGCTCTGTACTTGGTGTGAGACTGAAAGGTTATAAAAACTACTTCTGTGTCCTAGGATTCTGAAGCTTCCATCAGGCATCTATCATATTCCATCAGATATCTATCTGTCTGCCTTAACATGGAAGAATTCTCTTGGCTTTCATTTTGGCCTCCTACCTTTGACCCAAAGTCTTTGGACCCCCACTGATTGGTAGGCTTCTTGCAAAAGGTCCCTCTGTCCTCTTTGGAGAGATCCCCACAGTTCTCCCACCTTCTGGAGCTAGCATTTTCAAAGCTACATTTGTGAAGCTCTCCCCATTCTGTCTGAACCACAGTTCCCTTCCCATCTTTGGACTAAGCAGAAAAGTTCCTGGGTATACAATGAAATACATATGTAACCCTTGTCCTAAAGCCCATTCCTTTGAGATTCTCCTGGTATCAGTGCAAGTGAATGCACTACCCTGTGTGAAGTGTGTGGTGGAGCTGGTAAGAGGTGAGATAGCTTTAGTTCTTAGCACTTCCCCTCTTGGGACTCATAGTTGGAGAGAGAAGACCAAAGACACCAACCTTGCTTCCGGTCATACACATAGTGAACTGTTAAAAAGCCCGTTTATGGAGATCGTGGCAAAATAGAAATCAAAGAAGGCATACAGAGGGGAATGTATACCAGACAATAGAGAGTGAAGGTGCTCTCCCATTGGGAGCAAGATAACTCACCTCACGAGAAAGTGTGTCCATGATCTCACCTAAGGGGCAAAGCTTTACATCTCTAGAATAGCAAACTGGTAAGAGGGAGATGAGAGACCCTGCTAGCTCCTCTCATGTCTTCTCAGTTTTTTTTCCTTGAAGAAGTTCAAGGGGGCTTCTTAACGTTGGCCTCTTTCATCTTTTCTCTTGAAGATGGAAGTCAGAAGTAACAGAATGATAAGTCCCCAAAAGGACACTGCTGAGAACTGAAGCTCTCTTACCTCTCACCCTACCCCTAAACGCCCGACTCTCTCCCAAAATGCCTCTGACTCTAATCGTAACCCTAAACCTACCGATAGACCTTGGGATAAATGTTACACATATTTTACATGCATGGGCATCTGCATATACAGGGGCCCCAGGGTTCAAGACTGTAATCCTGAGGAGTGATGTCCCTGGGATGGCAGGAACTGGAGAAGAGGGAGTATGGGACAACCCCGACACTATCAGGGCAGGATATAAAAAAGCGGTTAACCTGATCTCTTGAGTTTTTGATGTTTCAATTGTCCATACTTTTCTCTGGGTAGAAGGCAAGAGACATATGACTGTCATTGTAAGTTGTTCAAGCAGGGAATTAAAATGATTGTTTTATGGCAAGAAGGAACACATCTAGTCCAATCCCTTGTGTTTCAGATGGACCCAGAAGTTCAAAGGCACTCAAAGGAGATTCACATTGCTAACTTGAACCCAAGTCCAATCCTGGCAGGGATGGGGGACCACAAAGAAGGTCAAGCTCTCTCTTGCTCTGCCACCATACTCCCCTGTACCCTAGAACTGATTCCCTTTGTAAGAGGTGATCCTGCTACGTGTTTTTGGCGAGACCATTGACATGAACCCTATCTATCTTGCCATATCTATCATCACTCATCCAAAGACTATTGAAACAGTCTGTTGCTAGGTCTGTCTTGAGTCCCTTCCCGCTCCCATCCCTTCTCCTCTCAGCTTTCTAACTGATCTTCCTGAAGGCAGGTATGACTGTAATACCTCCCTTTTCAATAAACCTCCAGTAGTTCCCTATTACCTCCAGAATCAAACAGAAACTCCTCTGTTTGCCTTTTAAAGCCCTTAATAAGGTGTATCCTTTATTTTCAGTCTCCTTACACCTTCCTCCCTTCCTCTGCCATACTGCCCCTGAACCTACCCAAGTATTCTCCAACCCAATGACACTGGATTTTCACTACTGCCTCTCTTATCTGGAACACTATGTATCTCTGTGTCTCTTTCTCCCAAAAGAATAGCATGAGAGAGTTTTATGACAGGATTTTATAAAACTCAAGGAAAATATCTATGACAGGGGTGGGGAACCTGTAGCCTCGAGGCACATGTGGCCTTCCAGGTCCTTGGGTGCATCCTTTGACTGAGTCCAAGTTTGACAGAACAAATCCTTTCCTTTTTTTTTGCCTTTTGGAGGGCAATTATGGTTAAGTAACTTGTCCAAGGTTACACGGCTAGTTTGTGTGTGTGTGTGTGTGTGTGTGTGGGTGGGTGGGTGGGTGGGTGTGGGTGTGGGTGTTAAGTGTCTGAGGCTGGAACCGAATTCAGGTCCTCCTGACTCTGAGGCTGGCACTTTACTCACTGTGCCACCTAGCTGCCCCACAAATCCTTTTCTTAAGGGGATCTGTTCTGTGAAGTTTGGCTTCAGTCAAAGGGCTGCCCTTGAGGTCCTAGAGGGGATTTGTTCTGTGAAGTTTGGATTCAGTCAGAGGGCCGCACATGAGGACCTAGAGGGCCATATGTGGCCTCCAGGTCACAGGTTCTCCACTCCTGTACCTTAATTTATTCTCTTTTCTCCTTTAAGTATTTCAAATTTATCCTGGATCTACTTTTTTCACACACAGTTGTTTGCATGTAGTCTCCCTCATTAGACTGGGAACTCCCTGAAGGCAAGGGTCATCTTTCATTTTTCTTTCCACCTCCAGTGCTTATTCTAGTGCCTGGCCTGTAGTAACAGATGCTTATTCATTGACTGCTTGATTCTAATTGAAGCACTGCTACTCTCATCACCTATTCAAACCCAAAGATATTTTATCTATCATGACCTATACCAGGATGATCTGTTGTTTTACACACGCACATACACATGTGTGTAATATGTATACATGTATGTATATATGTATATTTGTAAAACCATATGATCCATACTTCTATTTATCAGTTCTTTCTCTGGAGGTGGATAGCATCTGCCTTCATAGAGCCTTTGTAGTTGATCTGAGTATTTATAACACTGAGAATAACTTAGTTGTTCTTTGATCAATACTCTTGTTTCTGTACACAATGTTCTCTTGGTTCTACGTCTTTTGCCCTTCATTATTTTATGCAAATCTTTTCATGCTTTTCTAAGATTGAGTTCATCATTTCTTATAGCATGGTAGTATTCCATCATGACCATATACCAGAAATTGTTCAGTCATTCCCTAGTTGATGGGTATCCCCTCAGTTTCCAGTTCTTTGCTACCACAAAAAGAGGTGCTAGAAATATTTTTGACCATATAGATTCTTTTCCTTTCTCCCTGATCATATTGGGAAACATATCTAATAGTGGTATTTCTGGATCCAAGGGTATACACAGTTTTCTAACTCTATGGGCATAATTCTAGCTTGCTCTCAATAAGTATTTATTAAGGGCCTACTATATACAAGACACTGTGCTAGGCACTAAAGACAAAACAAAAATAATCCCTGCTGCCCTCAAGAATGTCATGCAGAGGGGTGGCTAGGTGGAACAGTGAATAAAGTTTGGGCCCAAGAGTCAGGAGGACCTGAGTTTGGTTCCAGCCTCAGACACAACACCCACACACACACACACACACACACACACACACACACAAAACTAGCCGTGTAACCTTGGGCAAGTTACTTAACCCCAATTGCCCTCTAAAAGGAAAAAAAAAAAAGAATGTCATGCAGTGCTGGGGAATACCACCTGTGCATGACTGAGTAAATAGCCATTTGAGGGGGTGGAAGAGGAGAGCACTAATCCTTTGGGGCATGCAACAGACCCTGTGTGTAGGGAGGAGGGACCTGAGCAGAGCCTTGAAGGGAGCTAAAGACTGGAGGAGGCAGAAGTGTGGGCCGGGAGCAGTCAGGGTACATAGGAGAGCCTATGCAAAGACCTGGAGGCAAGAACTTCCTGGAAGCCAGTCTGGCTGGAGCATGAGGAGGAGTCAGAGGAACCATGTCTGCAAAAGTAGGGAAGGCCTTTGCCAGCTGGCTAATAACTTTGTATTTCATTCTAGAGGCAATGGGGAACCACTGTAGTTTAATAGCAGAAGAGTGATTTGGTTAGAATGAAAAGAAAATGAAATAAAAGAAGTTCTATGAAACTTATCTCTGTGTTAACAATCTGACAGCCAGGGGTGGGGAACTTGTGCTCCCTGAAGCCACATGTGGCCTCCTAGGTCCTCAAGTGTGGCTCTTTTACTGAATCCAAACTTGGATTCGAAGATTTATAAGCCCCTAATATATGTCAGGGGGCAGCTAGGTGGCACAGTGGATAAAATGCTGGGCCTGGAGTCAGGAAGACCTGAGTTCAAATCCAGCCTCAGATACTAGCTGTGTGACCCTAGATAAGTCATTTGACCCTGTTTGCCTCAGTTTCTCACCTCTAAAATTGGGACACACTGGAGAAGGAAATGGCAAACTACTCCAGAATATGTTCCAAGAAAGCCCCCTCCCCATTGAATCATGTAGAACCAGACACTACCACACAACTATGTGCCAGGCACTGTGCTAAATTCTGGGAATGCAAAGAGAAGGGAAAGATAGTCCCTGCTCCCAGAGAGTTCACAATTTAAGGGGGTAATAAGGGACAGGGGCAGGATTTGAAGCCTCCTGATTTCCCAGGATTCCTTCAGCTCAAAACCCATCCTCTGTAAGAGCCATGCTGCTTAACAGCTTTCCCTGGTTATTAGCTCCAATTGACTCAGTCTATTCCTGGTTTGTTGTACAGAGATTGTGAGATCTTTGAGGGCAAGGGCTGGGCTTGTTTTCCCCTTTCTTTGTATCCTCAGTTTGTAGCACAGTTTCTGGCACATAGTAGGCATTTTATAAATGTTGACTTGCTGACTGACTGCTGTAATGGAGCTTACATTCTAACTGGGGAGATAATATATGTAAGCTCACACAAAATAAAGACAATGTCATTTTTAGAGGGGGTGAGAGGGAGTAAGAGTTGGGGGCCATCTTGTGGAGGTGATTATAGAGAAGTTTTGAAGGAGAATAGTGGTTCTAAGAGGAGACAAGGAGGGAGAGCATTCCAGGCACGGGGCACAGCCATTGCAAAGGTGTGGAGTTGGGAAATGGAGGAATAGTATTTGAGAAACAGCGGGGAGGCTGTTGTTTTGTTTTATCGAATTTTGATGTCCTTTCCATTTCTCAAATCTAAAGGTTCGTTGAGGGTGAGTGCCTGGTGGGAGTGATGTCTTTGGGCCAGGCCGGGCCAGGAATTGGAGGAGGGTGGCGTGAGGTACCAGTGCAGAACCGAACCCAAAGAAGCTTGGTGAGTGCCCTGGTTCTCTTGTCCCACTGGAGAAGGGAGCCAGAGAAATTCGGAGGTGCCCAAGACAGGAGGAGGGCAGGCTTTCCCTCGGAGGGGAAGGAGGTGAGACTGAGAGGGCGGGGCCTAAGGCCAAGGGGGCGGGAGCGGCGGCCAAGGAGGCCCAGTGGGCGGGGCCGGGGGGGGAGGCGGGATGCTCTCCCCTGGAAGCAGCTGCGGAGCTGGAGGGAGGGGGAGGAGGCGGCTTCGGTGGCCGTGGGGCAGCAGCAGGAGGAGGAGGAAGGGGAGGAGCAGGAGGAGGTGGGGGGAGGTGACTGAGGCTGCCCGTCCTGTCCCCCGGTGCCCCAGAGCCAAGCCCACCACCTGGGACCAGGAGTGCGGGAGACTGAGGCCATGGAGCACATCACCCTGCCCAAGGTAAGGCACGCCCCTGAACTCGGACCAGGGAAGTCTCGGGACCACTTCCGGGCTCGGGGGGTACCCCCCCATCCCGGCCCTCGGGGACGCAGAGCCCCCCTCCCGAGGAGTCTTCCCCCAGGTACCCTGCTTCCTACTTAGGTGCCCTCTCCCAAACAAGCCCTCCGGGCCCGCTTTGGATGTGTTCTTGGGTCTCCCCGCCACGCCTTGGTACTCGTGTGAACTTCCTTCAATAGGTCCGGTCCCGTCCTGTCCAGTTCTCCCTGTGCTTGTGCTCACCTAGGCAGTGTGGTGTAGTGGGAAGGGTGCCCGCGGGCTTCGAGTCCAGATCCCAGCGACCCCTCGATGGATGGCCGCTGGACTATGCCCCTCCCTTTTCTGGGCCTGAGCTTCCCCTTCTTTAAAATGAGGGCTTTAGACTTGATCCCCCAAAGCTCCTGGCTCTCCTGTTGGAGACTTGTAATTTCAGTGTAGAGAGAAAACTGCATTCAAGGAAGAAACCGCCTCCGCCAAAGTAGAAAGACAACTCTCCTGCATGTAGTCTTAGAAAGTTTTGTTAAGAAGAAAAAAAAGAACAAACAGATGAGACCTGTGATTTCATTGGTAGAGGGAACTCCCAGTAAGGGAAATCTCCCTACCAATGCAGATCTGCTTCTGCTTTACAATTATGAACCTTAGAAGTGCCCATGGGAGAGGCAGAGCTGAGTGATTTGATGATTAGAGGGGACTCTACATTTTGCTATTGATATTCTGTGAAAAAAATCACCACCACTATCCCACTCCACCCCCACCCCTCATGTAAGGGATACAATTCGTTGAAGATGCCTTGCAGGAGCCAACGCCAGCTCTAGTTAATAATGACTGACAATTTTTTTATCAAAGGATCAGAGACTCAGTTTCCTTTTCTGTAAAATGAGGAAGTTAGACTATGTGACTTCCAAGATCCCCTCAGCTTTAAATAGGTGTTATCATCTGTAATGTAATACCAAGGAAAGGCAACTTCCCAAGGTTCAGAATACCAGCATAGGTGCTCTCCATTTTACTCAGTGACAAACCAAGAACAGAGAAGGTCAAAACATGACACCATTCAAAATACAGCATTTACTAAGGGTGATTAAATAATCTTCAAGTATTACCCCACCCCAGGACCTTCCATTCATTCAATCAATTACAAAGTCCCTGTTCTAAATACTACTCCACCCCTAGGCTGTACCTTCATTTAGTCCATCACAAAACCCCTCTTCTCAAATGGAGATTAGTTTCCAAACATAAGTAAAGTACATTCATTTGTTCAACCATAGAACACAAAAAGGTCAAAAGTTCCCCACCCCTGGATCACAATTGAATCTACCCCAGAGTTATATCAAGTTTAAGCACAGCACTTAATACCCAAATGGAGGTCTTTTCTTCATCTTGACATGAGGCAAGTTCTCAGCAATCTTAGTTCCTGGGGAGACAAGGCTTAGCAAGGCCACAAGATACATTGCCAGTCCCCTTCATTAATTCATCCTCTGTCTGTAGAACAGTCCTAGAACCCCTGAAAACATTAGCAAAACCCTCTCCCAGGATTTCTGTAAACATACAACCAGAAAATCCTTCTTCAGGGCTTCTGAAACAACAGAAAGGTTCCCAGACCCCTGCAACAACAGCACTGTCCTTCACCAGTGGACAGTATTGACTCTCTGTCTGCAGGACAGTCTCAGGGCTTCTTAACCAAAAGCCAGGTTCCAGGACTTCTTCAACAACAGGACTGTCTTTCACCAGTGGACAAATCTGGCAAAACAACATCAAAACAGACAGACAAAGTACCAGCAAAACAGCCATGTCTCCTCAGTCCTTGGTAGCTCAGGGGGCAGGTCTCAAAAGTCCAGGGCGATTCAAAGTGACCCCCAGCAATTCTCTCAGTCTCTCTCTCTGCCTCCAGGAGGTGCTGCTTCCAAAAAGTTCTTCTGCCTCTCTCTTGTGTCTCTCCAAATCTATGTCACCAGCTCCTCCCAGCTCAAGACTTTCTTTTCACATCAACAAGTCCATCCCACAGGTGGGATTAACAAGCTCTGGGTTTTAACACAATCAATTTGAAAACCAAGCCAATACAGGGGGATCTTTATGTTCCATTACTATCACATCATCTAATAAAAGGAGAAAAGTATAGGCATCCCTGTGACTTCCTGGAATAACTGTAAAAGGCTCTGAGAGATTTTGCCTAATTTGAGAAGAAAAGCATAAGTAAAAGGGGGGTAGTTTTGTGTATGAAAATCACATACTCATCAGGAAATTCTGGCACCAGAGGAGTGGAAACATGGTAAAACATTGGAGACAACATTAGCAGACAGAGAAATAAAAGCGAAGTCATCACAAAATACTAAAATACAAAAGAACACATGGGCAGAATGAGGAAGGAGGAAGGACTTTGGGAGGCAGATCAAACACCCAGCATGGAGGCGTGAAGGAGTGAAGCTAAAACCCTACTGGAACTCTCTGGAAAAGCAAAGCAGCTACTTCATTCTAGGCTTGCTTTATTGACAATTTGATCCTTCAGAAGGTAGAATAATCATTTCGGGGATGTGATTTCCTGAGGAGAAATGAGGAGAACCTTGGGGGAAAGGAACCAATCTTAGAATCTGTGAAAGAGAAAAAAGAAAATTAGGCATAATCTGACATGTACCCTAGCCTTGGGGAAAGCACATTTCAGAAGGTTCATAAAAGGGCTAGACCAGGAGTGGGGAACCTTTGGCCTCGAGGCCATATGTGACCTTCTAAGTCCTCGGGTACAGCCTTTTGACTGAGTCCAAGTCTTACAGAACAAATCCTTTTATTAAGGTAATTTGTTCTGTGAAGTTGGGATTCAGTCAAAGGGCTGCCCTTAAGGACCTAGAGGACCACATGTAGCCTCCAGGCTTTAGGTTCCCCCACCCCTGGGATAGACATTGGTATTGAGGTGGCCCATTAGCTAGAGCTCCCAGCCTAGAGTCAGGAAGACCTAAGCTCAAATTTGATCTCAGTTACTTATTAACCACATGACCATGGGTAGGTCAGTTACCTCTGTTTGCCTCAGTTTCCTCATCTGTAAAATGGGGATAACAATAGCACTTACCTTGCAGGAGCTTTGTGAGGATCAAAGGAGATAATTATTGTAAAGTGCTTAGCACTATATGAAGTTAACTATTATCATTATTATTTCTCTACAACCTAAAAATCCCATACTCCATAAGAGTCTCCAGGGTTAGATTCTGAAAATGGAAAGAGAAACAATTCCAATGAAGGAATAAAACGGAGCAGCTATCTAAAAAGACGTATGAATAGAGGGGATTCATTGACCAAGGTAGTTTTTGAAAAAATAAATTTCATTGCTATCTTTTGTCCTTACATCACTTACATTTCCCATTGCGTCTCTTCCCCTCCCCCTCCCAGAGAACCATCCCTTTTAATGAAGAAAAAAAAGTTTAGTGAGACCGCCAACATGTCAGAAAAGAGTGACATTATACAAATCGAAGCATTGCCCCATGTTGAAGGGGGCATCTGTAATGTTAATGGGATGTAAGATCTCCCCCACCATTAATAGGTCTCACATGAAGCCCCTTAAGGGGAGCTTGCTTGTAGGAAGGCTTTCACACCTTTTGCTAAGTGTATAGTTGATTCAGGCAGTCAGAGGCCTGTCTGTTGGTCTTTTTTTCTCTGCTTGTATTTTCTCTGAAGTTCAGGGTGCTGACCTTTCCCCAGAACTAGTGAATATTATTAAGAAAGATTGTTGAACCCTTGATCAGCTAGCTTTCCTGGTAAAGCAGATCTAAGAACCTGTGCTAGCAGCCATCCTGGGGATGCCAGTGTGGTTTCCACTACAGCATCTTCTCCTCTCTTGTTTCTAGGGCCAAGTAGAAGATGAAAGCAAGGGCTGTTTAAAAAGAATATGGAAGCATGAGGCAGGCCTGGAAGAACAGCATCAGGAACACAAAAGCTTTGAGTAAACTGAGGATGGTGATGACCAACTCAGACTTTTTCTAGCACTTTATGAGGAAGGTGATGAATTGTCAAGGATTGTCATCCTGATTTTCCAGCACTTGCTGAGAAGGCTCACAAAGGATGACTTTAGGTAGAACGGAACTGACTGGTGATGTTCCCCAGAATGGCTGAAAGTAGTTATTTATGTGATCAGCTCTGGATATACAAATAAAAAAGGAGCTCTGTCCCTGCCTCTAAGGGGCTTGAATTCTAATAGAGACAGACAGAAGAAGAGATGGCACTGCATCTCCTTTCCAGATGTAGAATCTACATCTAGACCCGCTTTCCAGGTGCTTCCTGTAGCTCGAGTGTACCAGCATTTACTTTCTCTTCCTGCCTTAGAATTATAATTCAACAAACATTTATTAAACTCCTATTGTGTGCAAAGGTACTGTCCTTAAAGTTGCTACTGTAGTCTCTTTTTTTTGCATTTTGGAGGGCAATTGGGGTTAAGTGACTTGCCCAAGGTCACACAGCTAGTTTTTCTGTTAAGTGTCTGAGGCCGGATTTGAACTCAGGTCCTCCTGACTCCAGGGCTGGTGCTCTATTCACTGTGCCACCTAGCCACCCCTAACTGTAGTCCCTTTAAAGGCAAAAAAACGTCTACTTTGTCTCAAGCAATTATTATTGTGATTGAGATAAATGGGGGGATCTTGGGGATCATTTGGTCCAACACCCTTATCTTACAGATGAGAAAACAAAGGAAAATGATGGGACTTATCCAAGGTCACAGTGTTAGTAAGTGGAAGATCTAGGCATGAAACTTTGGTCTTTGGATACCAGGTCCTGTGCCATTCTGTAAAATGGCAATAATAATAGCCCTTGACTGCAGGGGTTTTGTGAAGATGGAATGAGATAATGATTGGAAAGTTGCCTACCAACCATTAATGAGGTCATTACCCTTGACATCACCTCCTCAAGACAGTCAGCCCAATACTTTCAATTGTCTTTTCCTAGCTTTAATTAAACAAACAAGAAAATATTAAAATGAAGTTGACTTATTGGGCCTTCTGGGCCAGGAGTCATTTTTGTCTCTTTTTTTTTTGGAGGGGGGAAGGTAGGGCAATTGTAGTTAAGTGACTTGCCCAAGGTCACAAGGCTAGTTCTTGTGTGTGTGTGTGTATGTTAAGTTTCTGAGGTCGGATTTGAACTCAGGTCCTCCTGACTCCAGGGCTGGTGTTCTATTCACTGGGCCACCTAGCCACCCCCATATGGAGTCATTTTGAATGGTTTTTCTTGGCATCACTGTCTGTCCCAGTACAGCTTACTCCCCACAAATATTCCCCTCCTAAGTGGCATTTGAAAGCATCTTCCTGGCTTGGCCTGCTCTGCTCCCTCACTCCAGCCCTTGGAGTTCCAGAAAGGTTTAGTCCAGGAGTGGGAAACCTGCAACCTCAAGGCCACATGTGACCTTCCAGGTCCTCAAGTTTGGCCCTTTGAATGAATCCCAACTTCACAGAACAAATCCCCTTAATACAAAGGATTTGTTCTGTGAAGTTGGGATTCATTCAAAGGGCTGCATCTGAGGACCTAGAAGGCCATACATGACCTCAAGGCTGCAGGTTCCTCATCCCTTTAGGCCATATTAGAAATGACTGAATACGTTTAGCAGAAAATACGGTATTTCAATATATGGTATCTCTAAATGACAAGACTCATCCTTAGATTCCTATTTCTCTGACCTCTTTTTTTCCCTGACCCCCTCCTTCACTGCAGATGAGTTACATGCTTTTTCTGGTCCTTCTTTCTTGTTCTCACCTTATTGCTTTCTAGCTCGGGCTGTTTGTATTCACCTGCCTGGGAGGTTTTATGAAATACAGCCATCAGGGCAACATGAACACTGCTAGTTCTAATTTACAGCTCTGACCCATTTACCTTCCTACCTGTTGGGATACCCTTTCCCAGTTTGAATTCAGGTCCTCTGATCCCCTTTCCTTGAGATAATGTGGTCAAGGAAGCAATACCAACAAGTTCCCCTAAACTAAGTCAGCGTTCCATTTCAGATGGGGGTCTGAGTTGGGGAATTTGAGGTTAGTGCTCAGAGAAACTTTAAATGATCATGTGAAAGGTCTGATTTTACTTTGGGCTGTATTGCCTGTGTATCTTTTCTTCTTCGGAAAATTATTTTTAATTAAAAAAAAAGACAAATATTAGCCTTTGTGTGGATGGATTTTCAGAAACTTAGGACTATGAAAAGTCTGGTAAGCATGCCTTTTCTAGAAAGCAAAGGCATGCTCCCATCAAGTTCCCCATTCACAGGAGGTTTATCTTTAAAAGCTTAAAAAGGGGCTTTTTGATACCAGGAGAACATGCTCATTGGAAAGGCAAGGGCCTGTAACAGACGGTGCTGTTCTTTGACTTTTTTTCTGAATTTCAGGTCCTGAAACACTTTGGCTCTAGATGAAGCATTCTGACTCTTTCACTTGAAAGAGACTTATCTCATTTTGTTAAGTCCTGGGAAGCTTCATACATGGAAGATCTCTTAGATGATAGGACTTAGGGCTGTAAGGGGTCTTGAAGCTCATCTAGTCAGAGCACCTCATTTTACCAGTGAAGAAACTGAGGCCCAGAAGGGAGAAATTATTTTGCCCTCAGCCACCCAGATAGTAAGTAGCAGAGGTTGGATCTAAACCCAGGTCCCATGACTTTGCTGCTTCCACTTAACCTTATTAACTGATCTAATAAATGCATTCAGTACCTGATAGTGGCATATACCAGAACTCTATTTCCTGTAGTGTTTTTCACTGGATCTTTTTCAGAATAATAGAATAACAGAATTTCAGATTTGTAGGAGGCTTAGTTGGCAATCCAGTTCAACTCATACTGGAACCCCTACCCCCTACAACAAGTGTTTTTAGTCTGGGGCCCACTGTGGCTAGGCTTCAGGGGGCTCATGAACTTCGATGGAAAAAAAGCAATTACCCCTTTATTTTTACTCTCCTTTGGATTCCTTTATAATTCTAGTGTTTTATTTTATACATTTAAAATTGTGGCTTCCTCAGTCTGCCTACCCACATGGGGGGAGGGTGTCCAAGAAACAAAAAGTTCCGGATCTCTGCTCTATGACCTGGCCAACAAGTGGTCATCCAGTCTCTACTGGAGCATCCTAGAACAAGAGTATGCTGCTACCATATTGGATCAGAATACCTCCTTAGTCTTCATTTTCCTCCTCTCCCTTCTCCCTTCTATTGTTGATGTTTTGCACTTTCTTGCTCATCGTTTTAAAGGAAAGACCTTAATGAGAAAACAGAAAAAAAGTCTTTTGAAATTTGAAAAGAAAAGAGAGGACAGGATTTGGAGTGAGAATACTTGGGATCTAAATCCCCATTCTGTTCCTATCTGAGTGACGTTAGTAAATTCAGTTCACCACTCTGTGCCTCAGTTTCCCTCAATCACAAATGTAGGATCTGGACTCAGATGACCTTTACATCCTCTGTTTTTTTTTCCAGTAGTATTCATAATGAATGATTATATCAGGCAATGATAGTATGGGGCATGTCTGATGCATGTTCTTAGGCTGGTAAGCCCTTCTGGACCCACTGTGTTCCTCATTTTAAAAAAATTGTAGATTTGAGCTGTTGCCAATACTTGTGGCAAATCAGGGTAGTAAATGGATTAAGAAACCTCGGAAGCGCATCTCATTTCCTTTCTTCCGGAAAGGGAAATAGAAAACACCATGTTTTATGGGCCATGGGGTCTCTAAGAGCAGAATTCTTGTAAGTGTCACAACATCCGGTGTGGTCGTGGCCCTGAGGGTGAAGTGTAAAAGAAGGGCATTGACCACACTGCTCTGTGGAGAACAGGGCCGTGTAAGCTACTTAGCCAGGCCAATCCCTTGTTCCTTTAGGTAAAGAATACAGTTTCATATTCTGATTCTTGACTCATTCTTGGCTCCCATTGGGAGAGCAGGCACCATGCCATGTTGTCTTATATTTCTGCCAGTGTACAGCACAGTTCTCTGCACACTCTGGGGCTGAGAAATGGCTGTTGAAGTTGGGGTTTTCACTCTTCTTCCTTCCTTCTCTGCTGTGTGGCTCAGAGGCTCTTGCTCCAGCTTCCTCCATCCCTTCAGCAAGTATTCTTGAATCACACCCCAACCAACCCCTTCCCTCTAGTGTTTGTATGCTTCATTGCTCCTTGATTCTTTCCGGCAGGCAGTCCTGGACACCCATCCACCCCTGACCCGTCCACACACACACAGGTTGAAAGTGCAGACCCAAAGAGTCGTTTTGGAATGCCTCAGTGATCAGTGTTTCTTATCATTTTTACAAAAAATGTGGATGAAGAGATCCTTATCAAACATTAGGACATTGGGCCACATATTATAAGGGAAAATTTAATAGGAATAAATATAAATTTTTCACTTGGCTAGTAAGTGTCTGAGGCCAGATTTGAACTCAGGTCCTCCTGACTCCAGGGCCAGTCTCTATTCACTATACTGCCTAGCCACCCCAAATGTAAATTTTTTTTAAAATTAGCTTCACAAGCACAAGATGGTAGAGATATGCCTTGATGGCAGTTCATCTGGAGAAGATCAGGGGGCCTTAGTAGGCCATGTGTGATGTGGCATTCAAGACGCCAGTGTGATCTTAGGCTGCTGTACAGGAGTAGAGAGGTTCTAGTCCTACTGTCCTCTGCCTTGATCACATCAACTTGTAACTAGAATATGCTGTTTACTTCTGAGTATCTCATTTTAGAAAGGCTGTTGGTAAAACTGGAGAAAGTCAAGAGGAGAGCCACCAGGATAATGAAAGAAATGTTTAATTCTCATATTTCAGTCACAGGTAGCAAGTTGGAGTTTAATCTTTTTTTTTTCTTTTTTTCTTTTTAAATAGGTTGAAAATGTCCTGTTATTGAATCGTTATGTAAACAAGAAACCAGCTAACGGGACTCTCTACCTTACCGCAACCCATCTGATATATGTAGATGCTTCTGCTGAGGTCCGGAAGGAAATCTGGGTCTGTGTTCCTGATAAGAAATAAGAAAGTATAACAAGGACTTGTACATGAAGGCTTCTCATTTGGCATGTAGGAGTTTCTCTAGAGCACCAGTATTTAGTAATGAATTGATTTTCTAAATGATATAGACCAAGGGTGGTGAATCTGTGGCCTTGAGACCACCTGTGGCCCTCTAAATCCACAGTTGTGACCTTTTGACTAGGTCAAGTTTTATATAACAAATCCTTTTCTTAAGGGCATTTGTTCTGTGAAATTTGGATTCAGTCCAGGGGCTGCCCTTGAGGACCTAGATGGCCGAATGTGTCCTCAAGGCCACAGGTTCCCCACCCTTTCCTCGGAAAACACTGTTCAAGTGAACCTTTTATAGTGGGAGCTGTAGGCTGCTGTTGTAACCAGCTATAATTGTTCTAATTCAACAGCTGTTTCTTAAGCACCTACTATGTGCAAGGCCCTGTATACTAGCTCCTCACACTTCAAAGGATGATGTATTTTTTAATAGGCAAGGCTTGTTTATTTTACAAATACTATACTTATCACACTGTGTATACTAGGTAAATAAAATTTATAGCAAACAATGTTATTTGTAAATTTTCTCTTTTCTGCAATGGCATAACCTCCCAAATCTCCTGCTGTGCTGGTGTCCTGCCATATACTCTTTGAAAACCAATGGACTCAATTATCTCTGAGGTTTATTCTAATTGTAATATTCTCTTCCCTAATGGCTCGTCAATGATTTTTTTCTCTGCCTCTCTAAAAAATTCATAGAAACAAAGAATTTCTGTCTGAAAGGAAGCTGAGAGGTCATATAATATAATGTTCATATTTACCATATAAAACCCAGAGAGGAAAGTGACTGGCTATTAAGAGATAGAACTGGGATTCATACCTGCATCCTCTGACTTGAAATCTCTTGCCCACCGTATCACGTTGTCCCCTAATGTTTCCAGGGATTTCCTCTTCAGTTACATTTTCAATCCAGAACTTTTTTGTTCCTTCTGGCCATCTTCTTAGGAGGTGGGAAAGGAAAGCAACGCAGAGACCCTTTATTCCGGGCCAAGGAAGGTTCTTGGCCTTCCAAGTAGAATTGTCATTCAGTCATGTCTGATTTTTCATGACTGTGTGGACTGTACTATCCATTTGACATTTTTTGGCAAAGATACTAGAGTGCTTGACTATTTCCTTCTCCACTGGATTAAGGTAAACAAGTTAAGTGACTTGCCCAAGGTCACATACTAGTAGAAGTATCTAGGGTCTTTCCCACCATCCCATATGGGACAGAATGGATTGCTGCTCTCTGGTTTATTGATGTGACCTGGGCTTAGGAAATTAGTACTTGTTTTTGTAGGTGTTTTTTTTCTACCTGACCTTGGCTCCCCAACCTTTGCCCAGCCAGTGGCACACTTATTTTTGGTCAGGAAATATCCATGTTGGGAGATCCCAGTGAGGAGACTAATAGAGATGAAAATCTTTAAAAAGAAAGTCCATAAGGACTTACATGGAACTTCTAGTGAGCATACACCCTTTCTCAGTGCAGAATAGTATGTGTTCTGCCAATTAGAAAGAGCTGCCCAGGCCACTGAGAGATGACATGCCCATAGCAGGCCTGGGACCTCCTAGGACATCTCAGGTTCACCACCCCAGACTGCCTTGCTTGTATTGCAAGTATCTTTTTGTATGTGGCTCACCAAGTAGTGAGAGAAATGGAACAAGTTAGACAAGTCACTCCAGCAATGAAAGATTTCCATGTTTGTTTTCTTTCCCCGTTCACCCTGCCCCCCAAGTCTTCATATACTCTCCAGACTTCTAACTGAAAGATTCCGTGAGAGATACAGCTCTTTTAGGAAGAATTTGAAAAAAGGAATGAACAAATGAAGTCGGCAACATCGTTCCAGACCTCTAGGGAGGAAGAACCACAAAGCTGTAAGGGGACAGAAATTGGGCCGAGTGAAAGGAACATGATGGAGTCTACGGTAACACAAAATGAGGCCCAGAGATAGGAAGAACATCAAAGGGAAAAATCCTCCCCCAATTTCTTATGTACTTTGCTAGCTTCAAAGGGAAGCTGAAATAACTGTGTCATTTGGAAAGTTTCTTCTCTCTCCCCCTTCTGTTTTGTTTTCTTTTTTCTCAGGCAGCTTTAACATGGGAAGGAATTAGAAGATAGGACCCACTTCCTCCTAGTTCTTGGTTTTTGCCTTAGGTCTACCATTAGAAGGACTTTTTATTTTATTTAGAATGACTCTACGCAAAAGTTAACTAACCAATGGAAGCGACCCTAGAATCAAATTGAATGTTGGAATACTTAGATGGAGCCGTGATTTCTCATGACTGCAGGCATTACTCACGCTGGTGGGGGTTGTACCCTATCCAGTCCCATCCATTGTGGTGTGTGCCATTCTTTCCAGATTCCAACAGAGAATGCTTAGCAGCAAATAACAATTTCATTCCCACAGTATTTCCAATGGAATCTCCCCACCCAATGCTCTGGGATCCTCTCTTGCCCTTTTAATATGGAATGGCTCAATACTAAGTAGTGATTCCATTCACATGCCGTTTTCCTATTTTAGAACTTCTCCCCCAACAATCCTGTGAAATAGGAAATACAAGTATTATATATTTATATATTATACCATATCATATGTTATATTAATATTCTCATTTGTAGGTGAGGAAACTGAGGCTTAGAGTAGACGTAATTCAGGACCCTGCAGCTAGGAGGGACCTTGAAAGGTCATCTAGGCCAACCCACTTTCATTTTACAGATGACAGTTGAGTCCTAGGGAATTAAAGTAATTTGCCCGTGGTCCCACATAAGTAATAGATGTGGAATTGGAACCTGGAGCATCTCCAAATCCAGTCCTCTTTCTACCATGTCTTGCTGCCATGGTCATATAACTAGTAAGTTTCCTCATCTGAAAACTGAGGGAGTTAGAGGAAATGATCTCTAATGGAAACTTTCAGGTCTAAAGCCAATGATCCTAAGACTTGGTCCCAGGTCATCTTATTCCAAGTCCGTTGGCCCTTCCACTTCCTGTCCCTCAGTAGCTTTTGGTTTGGGGGCAGATTTTGGACTCATTGTGGCCCACAGTGGCACTCACAATGGCCTGCCAGAGGTCCTTTATATTTTATTTATTTACCTTGTTTAATATGCTAAGGTCGTCCTTCTAATTCATTACAACTTATCCTAAGATGAAGAACTATGGTCAGAATGACATCTTTCTTTGTTCCCCTACCTACATAGAAGTACAATGCTTTCCTTTTTCAAAGGGGTGCTTCTGGACGCTTAGGCCATTGCTGATATCCAAGAATCACTGTTCTGAGAGTCAGGCAATTTAACTTCACCGTTGGGGACAATTGCTATTTAAAGACTGATTCTTCTTTCATCTTTTGCAGATTCTGCATCACCACATTGCTGCTGTGGAGAAGTTAGCCCTCACCTCCATGGGGCATCCTCTGCTCTTGCGTTGCAAAACCTTTCAGACAGCAAACTTTGTCTTTGGGTCTGAATGGGAATGTAATGAAGTGCATACCTCACTGCTTAAGCTCTCCCAGCCAGGTAGTTAGACTTTTCGATGTTTTGTGAATAATAGAAAAGCATTGGGGTTGAGCACTTAGGCATAGAAATTATGACCAACTGATAGTTGCCTTTCTATGCCCCTCACCAAAATATTGGGCTTTCTTTATGTGCTAAAAAAAAGTTTCCCCTTGGTTCATGAAGCCTGGATCAGAAGATGAAGATTATCTCTTGTACAGAAACACAGGCTGATTTCATCTTCCAAGTTTGAGTGTCACAAATAACATTTCTGAGGTCCTAACTTATGATTTTAAGAAAATAGAGGCACTCCTGAAATGGAGACTCCCTCCAGTGATGTGGGTCGTCAACTAGCTGTAACCTGGTTTAGCGAGGTGGCTTTAGTTCTTGAAAAATTTGATATTTTTTTGATTGATGCTATCTATGCCTGTGATTTCAGTTCCTGATGAGGAAATGCCTTCTACCATCGTATTTCCGCAATTTCTAGTCTTGAAGAGTTTCCAAAGACATCGAAAGATTAAGTGCCTTTCCCATGGCCATGCCACCAGAGGCAAAAGTTGGACCTAAGTCTTTTTGACTCCAAGACCATTATTGCTGTATCCATTATATCATGCTACCTCTTCCCAAGAAATGTAGCAGGGTTAAAAATAAAAGCCCACTGTAACATTCAAACGTTGTCTCTGTACCCAAAGGCAAATTGAATGTAGGATATTTTTTCCCCTGGGGATCTCTGGGCATACCAAAAATGTCTTTAGGAACAGGCAGCTTGGTGTGGCCAGGCCAAATTAACCTCATTTTCTTTTTGGATGGGTTTATTAAATTAAATTGGAGAAGACTGTAGATGTCTCATACCAGGTTTCAGCAAAGCATTTGACAAAGTTGCCTTCTATCTTCACTGAAAAGATAGAGAGATGTAGGTTAGGGGTTAGATGACAGTACAGCTGGGAGCATTTGGAATTGGTTGAAGGACCTGATCCAAAAAGTAGTCATCTATGTCAACTTGGAAGGAGGTAACTCGTTGAATATCACAAAGATTTCCTCCTGGCCCTTTGCTATTCAGTATTTTCATCAGTGACTTAGATGGGAAAAGATCTGAAGATGTAACACTGAAATGACAGAGGTCTGGATTCAGTCAAAGGATTCAGTACTTGAGAACCTAGAGAACCATGTGACCTCAAGGCCGCAGGTTCCCCACCATAGTCTAGAGGAAGAGAGGTGATTGTCCCATTGTAATTTGTCCTGATCAGACTATGTCTAGTGCATTCAGTTCTACTTTCCCACGTTGCAGGAAGGACTTTGACAAACTGGGAGGTACCTAGATAGTGATGGTATTAGACATCATTCCACATGATAGCTAGTTGAAGGACCAAAGGGTGCTTAGCCTGGAGAGAAGAAGATGTAGAGGGAATATGATAGTTATTTTCCAAGTATGTTTAATGGAAGAAAGGAAATAGTTTTGCTGTGATTACATCCAAAATGTAGAGATAGAGCCAGTTTGTAAAAGTTACAAAGAGGCAGACTTTGGCTTAATGATGAACTTTCTATCAAGATGAATGAACTGCCTTGGAATGTGTGCTGGTTTCCCCTTCCTTCAAGTAGTCAGGGATACTGAGGAGGGAGTATCTGAGTATGAACCATTTGAATTAGATGGCTTGTGAGGACCTTTCCAACTCCAAGATTCTGGGATTAGTGGGAAAAGACCAGGATTTGAATTCAAATGCTTTGGAATAGCAGTTTTTTTTTTAAAGTATGCTTCAATCTGTATTCAGACAGCATCAGTTCTTTCTCTAGGGATGGATAGTATTTTTCTTTCTTTTTTTTTTTAAGCAATCGGGGTTAAGTAACTTGCTCAAGATTACACAGCCAGGTGTTTCTAGGTGTGGTGCTAAGTGTCTGAACCCGGATTCGATCCCCAGGTCATCCTGACACTGGGGCCGGTGCTCTTACTTGCTGTGCTACCTGGCCTCCCCAATGGATGGTATTTTTCATCCTTCATAGTTGTCTTGGATCATTCACAGCTCATCATCTTACTATATTGCTGTTACTTTGTATGCTGTACGTTTCACATATGTTTCACATCAGCTCATGGAAGTCTTTCCAGGTTTTTCTGAGAACATCTTACTGATCATTTATTTATTTATTTTGCTTTTTGGAGGGGGGAAGGTAGGGAAATTGGGGTTAGGTGACTTGCTTAAGGTCACACGGCTAGTTTTGTGTTAAGTGTCTGAGGCTGGATTTGAACTCAGGTCCTCCTGATTCCAGGACCAGTGTACTCTATTCACTGCACCACCTAGCCACCTCCTGATCATTTCTTATAGTCCAATAGTACTCCAATCATAATCACATACCACAACTTGTTCAGCCATTCCCCAATTTATGGGCATCCCCTCAATTTCTAATTCTTTGCCCCCAGAAATGAGTTGCTATAAATATTTTTTGTATATATATGGCCTTTTCCTTTTTGTTTTTTATCTCTTTCGGAATATAAATCTAGTAGTGGTATTGCTAGGTCAAAGGGTTTGCATGGTTTCATAGCCTTTGGACATAATGGTTGCTTCAGTTCACAACTCCACCAATGGTGCAGTAATGTCTCATTTTTCCCACATCCTTTCCACCATTTATCATTTTCCTTTTCTGTTCTATTAGACAATGTGAATCCCAGTTCTGTTGCTTACTACTTGTGGGACCTTAGGCAAATCATTTCTCTCTGGGCCTCATTTTCCTTATCCCTTAAATGGTAAAAGTAATCTCTGAGGTCTCTTCTTGTCCCAAGTTTACAATTCTGTGATCCCTACCTGTGTGAGATTGGGAAAGTTACTTAACCTTTATGGGTCTCAGTTTTGTTTTGTTTTGTTTTTTGGTAAAATCAGAAGGTCAGATTAGATGGTCTCTAAAGCCCACTTTCAACACAAAATCCTAGAGAGCTAATCCTTTACTTGGTTTGTGAATGAATTCTCTTAAGTCTCCTTGATAACTAACTCCATCATTTCTCATTGCTGTTTCTCATCCCCAGTGAGACCAGAAGAACTTTATGCATTTTCTTATAACCCCAAATCTTCGAAAGATGGTAGAGAAAGTGGATGGAAAATGATTGACTTAAAATCAGACTATAAGCGCATGGGAGTTCCAGATGACTATTGGCAAATAACAGATGCAAACAAAAGCTATGAGGTAATCATGAAAGAGCCACTGGAAACATTTGTGTATGCATGAGTCCTTTTCCTCTTTCTTTGGAGCATAGGCCTAGTAATGGTAAAACTGGGTCAAGAGGCCTGCACCCTTGAGCATGAATCTGCTTGTTTTGACTCTTGTTTCTAATGGACTTTGTTTAGTAGGCTTCTTTGTGTGTGTATTTCAGTGATTTGTATGTGTAAGCATACATCTCTGTTCCTTTGCCTCAAATTCTGGTCATTCTGAGGGTATATTTTGTTGCTGTATAGTATCACTGTGTATCCTTTCTAGAAATTAATAGCAATATTTGAAAAAAAACAACTTTATAACCTGTGTGATCTTGGACAAGGTCCTTTTACTCTGTGTGCCTCAGTTTCCCCATCTGTAAACTTGAGGTAATTAGACTGTATGGTCTCTAGGGTTCTTTCCGTTCCTAAATCCAATGATCCTATGGATGATTGCTTGTAGGCCTGCTAATACCAAATAAATGTCGTAAGAATTTGGTTGATTTTTGCTTTTAGGTCTGCAGCACATACCCTCCTGAAATAGTCATTCCAAAAGCGGCTAGCAAGGCGATAGTCATGGGATGTTCCAAGTTCCGAAGTCGAGGACGTATTCCTGTGCTTTCCTACTTCTACAAAGAGAACAATGTAAGTTGAACATACTTCCTTCACGGACTCTGACTTTTAAATGATTTTTTTTCTTCTTTATTGACTTTAGCTTGGGGGGGTGGGGAAGCCGGATGCATGAATTAAGAGATGAAATGAGCATTCCTGGTCATCTCATTCACCCCCATAGCTCCAGCTGTCACAGATATGTGGTTGATTCCCAAATTTATATCTCCAGTTCTATTCCTCCCCTGACCTCCAGTCCTTCATTTCCAAATTGCAGTGTGGTATAGTAGAAGTGGCACAGATCAGGAGTCAGAGGGCCTGGGTTCAAATCCTGCCTCTGCTACTTGCTATTTGTGTGACTTCAGGCAATTTACCTAATCTCTGGGACTCAGTTTTGCCATCTGTAAAATGCGGGACTTGGATGAGGCGATCTCTAAGATCTCTTTCAGCTCTCAGCCCTTTGATCCTATGAACTTTATGTAAGATTTAGCATTGAAAATGACCTTAAAGATCATCTTGTCTAAGATTTTCTCATTTTACAGATGATGTAACTGAGACCCAGAGGGGTTAAGTGATTCTCACCATTTGCCTACTGAATAGTTCATTTAGTCCTTAAATTCAGCTTGTATAAAACCCAAGATCATTGTCTTCTCTCTCAACACCGGCTTCTTCCAAACTTCCCATTTCCATTTCTGCCTCCATCATCTTCGGGCTTGGCATCTCTGCATCACCTTTGACTTGTGCCTTTCCATCCATAGCTAACCAATTAACGAAGTCATCATGTCAATTCTACCTCCAAGTGAATAGCATTTTTCATCCTGGTCCTTTGGAGTTGTCTTGGATCATTGTCTTGGTCAGAGAAACCAAGGATTTCAAGGTTGATCATCTTTACAATGTTACACTTGCTGCGTACAATGTTCTCCTAGTTTTATGTGCAGTCTCCTTTCAGAGTTTGGGGGTTTCCAGCTATAACATGGACATCATAGATTTCTGTTCCCTTGATTTTTGGGTATAATTTGTGGGGTTGTTGGTGGGAACACATTCCACTTATCTTTGCTATGAGGCTTCTCTCCTATAAAGTGGTATCTTATTGGGAAGCCTTCTAGTTTTATCCCCATTATGGATAATGTTTATTCTCGGTCTTAGATAAATACTACTTATTGGGTTTTTTGTTTGTTTTGGGGTTTTTTTAGAGGGAGCAAAGCAGGGCAATTGGGGTTAAAGGACTTGCCCATGGTCACACGGCTAGTAAGTGTCAAGTGTCTGAGGCTAAATTTGAACTTAAGTCCTCCTGACTCCAGGGCCGGTGCTCTATTCACTGCACCACCTAGCCGCCCCTACTTATCATTTTAAGAAAGGCTCTATTTATTGCTATGATTTCTAGTGTTTATATATGAATGTTGTATTTCATTTAAAAAAATGTTTTCTGTATCTTTTGAGATAATGCTATTAATTTTTGTTGGTTTTGTTATTGATATGGTTAATTATGCTTACGCTTTTTATAATATTGAACCAGCTCTGAATTTCTGGTATAAATCCCACCTGGTCACAATGTATGTTTGTAATATATTATTGTAGTGTCCTTGCCCACCTTTTATTTACAATTTTTACATCAATATTCACTAGGGAAATTGGTCGATACTTTTTTCTCTGTTTTTCCTTTCCCTGCTTTAGGCATCAAAATTTGTAATCTTGTCATAGAAGGAATTTGATAGGACTCCTTTGCCTATTTTCCCAAATAGTTTATATAGTATTGGCATTAATTGTTTTGTAGATGTTTAGTAAAATTCACTCATAAATCATCTGGTCTTGGGAATTTTTCTTTAGGGGGGCTCATTTATGGCTTGTTCAATTCTTTTTCTAAGATAGTTATTTAAGTATTCTACGTTCTCTTCTGTTAATCTGAGCAGTTTATCTTTTGGTGAATATTCATCCATTTCACCTAGATTGCATGTTTTATTGGCATATAGTAAGGCAAAATAACTTCTAATAATTGACAATTTCATCTTCATTGGTAGTGTATTCATCTTTTTCATTTTTGATGCTGGCAATTTGGTTTTCTTTCTTTAAAAAAAAATCAAATTAACCAATAGTTTACCTATCATTTCTTTTGTAAAACCAGCTCCTAATTTTATTTACTAATTTAATGAGTTTTTTACTTTCAACTTTATGGATTTCTCCTTTGATTTTTCAGGATTTTTATTTTGGAGTTCAATCGGGGATTTTAAACTATTTTTAGAGTTTTTTTTTTTAGTTGTGTACCTCATTTATTGATCTGCTCATAAATTTTCTCTAAGCACTGCTTTGGCTGCATCCCACAAATTTTGTTATTTTGTCTTAATGAAATTATTGATTATTTCTATCATTTGTTCTTTGACTTAATTTTTTCTGCATTTATTGAGATAATAATATGATTTTTTGTGGGTTTTGTTATTGATATGGTTAATTATACTTACGTTTTTTATAATATTGAACCAGCTCTAAATTTCTGTGACCCACCTGGTCACAATATATGTTTATGATATATTATTGTAGTCTCCTTGCCAGTATTTTATTTATAATTTTTACATGAATATTCACTAGGGAAATTAACTTTTAATTAAATTTTAATCTATGCTTCCAAAACTACTCATGGAGTGTAATTTTTATTGCCTCTTGGTCCAAAAAAGGGTGCATTTAGTATTTCTACCTTTCTTCATTTCTTTGTGAGGCCCTGATACATGATCAGTTTTTTGTGAAAGTGACATGTATAGCTGAGAAAAAGGTATACTCCTTTCTATTGCCATTCAGTTTTCTCCAGAGGTCTATCACATCTAACTTTTCTAAAACTCTATTCTTCTAGTGCAGCCCTCTTTGTTACCCCTACATCTTTATTAGATCATTCCAACATAATCATCTTGTGCCTGTGCCCTCTGTCTATGTAGGCTCCTTGTAACTGCGCTAATAATGAAAAAATTAAGTTAGAAGTATCATATTTTCATATAGGAACATAAAGAGTTTAGCCTTATTGAATCCCTTATGATTTCTCTTTCGTGTTTACCTTTTTTATTCTTCTCTTGCATCTTATGTTTGAATGTCAGATTTTCTATTCAGCTCTGGCCTTTTCATCAAGAATGCCTAAATGCCCTCTATTTCATTAAATGACCATTCCCCCCACCGAAGGATTAGTCTGTTTTGCAGGGTAGGTTGTTCTTGGTTGCCATACTGGCTCCTTTGCTTTCCAGAATATTGTATCCCAAACCTCCATTCTTTTAATATGGTGGTAGCTGCTAAATCTTGTGTGAGCCTGACTTGGGCTCTACAATACATGAGTGGTTTCTTTTTGGCTTCTTCTCATATTTTCTCCTTGACCTGGAAGCTCTGGAATTAGGCTATACTATTCCTGGGAGTTTTCATTTTGGAATCTCTTTTTAGGAAGTGATCAGTAGATTCTTTCCATTTCTATTTTGCCCTCTGGTTCCAAGATATTGGGGAAGTTTTCCTTGATAATGTCTTGAAATATGATGTTTAGGCTCTTTTTTTATCATGCCTTTCAGGTAGTAGAGTAATTCTTATATTTTCTCTCCTTGATCTATTTTCCAGGTCAATTGTCTTTCCGTTGAGATATTTCACATTTTCTTCTATTTTTTTTTCATTCTTTTGACTTTATTTTATTGTTTCTTGATGTCTCATGGAATCATTAACCTCCACTTGCCAAATTCTAATTTTAAGTAATTATTTTCTTCAGTGAGATTTTGTATCTCTTTTCCCATTTAGCCAATGTTGTTTTTTAAGGTATTATTTTCTTCAGTATTTCTGTGCCTCTTTCATCAAACAGTTAATTCTTTTTTCATAATTTCTTGCATCAGTCTAATTTCTTTTCTCAATTTTCCTCTACCACTCTTATTTGATTTTTTAAATCATTTTTTTGCTCTTTTTTATAGCTCTTTCAGGAGTTTTGAATTGGGCTAGTGTCAAATTTGCATTTTTCTTTGAGGCTTTGCTTTATCTGTTTACACATCCTTGGCTTCTTCTGAGTTTGTGTTTTGATCTTCCCTGTCACTGTAGTAGATTTTTATGACTGGGCTCTTTTGTCGTTGTTTGCTCATATTTCCAACCCCTTTTCCCCTTTGAACTTTATGTTTAAGTTGGGTTCTATTTTCAGGGTGAGAGGGTAGGGTACTGTCCCAAGCTTCAGGTTTTTTGGCACTATATTGCTCCAGCTAGTTCTGGGGGTCTATAAGTTTTTTTGGTGTTTCCAAAATGGTGTGATCCTGGGAAAGATGTAGTTGCTGCTTTCCTGGTCCACCCCAACCTCAGTGTCACAGAACACCTGTTCTCACCTCCTAAGTCCTCTTGGGCTAGAAAAATGTCTCCCCCCAACCTTTTGTTAGCTTTGCTGCTACCATATTTGATTTGAGGAATTATTTTAAAGTTATTTGGCGGTGAGTGTTAGGAGAGCTTGGATGTAGTGCTTCCTCCACTCTGCCATCTTGGCTCTGCCCTGTCTCCCCTGACTTGTTGAAATAGTTCTCTCCCTTCAAAGCCCTGCTCAGACACTATTCATTCATGAAGTTTTCCCTGATTCTCTCATCTTCACATTTTCCTAGAGCACTGTCTTTGGTTCTCTAGAACCAAATCTAGATTTGCCCCCATCCAATCCAAGAGGCATTTATGAAGAACCTACTGTGTGTAAGTCACCAGGGAGACAAAGATAAAATGAAAAAAAATACATTCTACCTTGTATTGTGTATATGGCTTGTTTCCCCAGTTGATTGTGAGTGGTAAATAAATGTTCGTTGATTGACTGATCTTATGGTCTTACCCCCCTTGATGGTTGATACTGCCATTTTTACCTTTCTGAAGTTCTGAGCACAGGCCCTTGTTTCTAGTACCCAACTGATAAATGTTTATTGAATTGAATTGTGAAGAAAGTGCTGGAAGTTTCTGCTGGAAGCTCAGTTTCCTTTTCTCTAAAAGGGAGACTATCAAATGTCTAAATGTACATAAGGCACTTTTGCAAAACATATAAGAAATGTCCTCTTCCTAGAGTTGGTGCATCCTTTCAGGGTTGATTTAATTTGAGTCATATAGTCTTTTCCCTGCAGAATTGTCTCCTACTTGAGGTGGGGGAGCCTTTCTGACTTATGGCCTTTACTCATTGCAGGCTGCCATATGCCGCTGTAGCCAGCCCCTCTCTGGATTTGGGTCCCGCTGCCTGGAAGATGAACAGATGCTACAGGCCATTAGCCAAGCCAACCCAGCAAGCCCATTCATCTATGTGGTAGACACGAGGCCAAAGGTACCTTTTGAGAAGATTCATTGAAATTCTCAATTCAAGGCTAGGTGTGCGTCTTTACAATATGGATGCCCCAGCTGTCTTATCCATTCATTCATCCATTCATGTAGCAGATATCCATTAATCACCTACTCTGTGCAAAGCACTTTGCTAGACTAGATACCAAATTTGGCTAAGATACGATTCCTGCTGTCAAGGAGCTTACATTCTAATAAGGAAGAAACTTCCCAAACAGAGCAATAAATTACAGTTTCATATAATAAGAGTAATAGGAGTAGCTGGCCCCTTTGGAAGTCCATGACTCCTTTTTCAGAATAATGTTTTCAAGGGCATAAAAGAAAATCCTTAGGATTACAAAGGAAATCCTATTGAAAAAATCCCATTTCATATATTGAAATGCAGTTATTCAAAAAACCCAAGTTAATGGATCTCAGGTTAGGAACCCCTGCTCCAATGTTACCCAGGACCATTGAGGTAGAAGATGTCTCTTGTAATTATTGTTTTATTTGTAGACAGGATTCTTAACCTGAAGTCCACAGACCCCCCCACCCCCCCAAGGGATCTGTGTATAGATTTCAAGGGATCTAAGAACTTAGATGGGGAGAAAATGACATCTTTGTTTTCCCTTACCTCCCCTCTAAATGAATTTAGCATTTCCTTCAATTACTTCAAAATATTTTTTTCTGAAAAGAAGGCCCATAGGTTTCACCAGATTGCCAAAGAGATCCATGATGCAAATAAGATTAAGAACCTCTGATTCATAGTAACATAACAAAGCATAACACAACACAACATGATATAACATGATATAGTTTAACATAATATATGATATAATATAACATTCAATCTTATCATGTCATATCATATTATGGCATGTGGTGGTATGTTATGGCATGTTATGGCATGCTGTCATGTTGTGATATGTCATATTATGTTATGTATGCTATGGTATGTCATGTTGTGTTATATCAAGTTATGTCATGTCATGTTACATCATGGCATGTAATGGCATGCCATGTTATACTGTGTTATGGAATGTCATGTTATATTACATTATATTATGACATGCAGTAGTGTGTTGTGGCATGTTATGACATGCTACAGCATGTTGTCATGTTGTGCCAGGTTATATTGTGCTCTGGCAGGACGTATTGTCATGTTATGGTGTGTTATGACATGTTGTCATGTTGTGGTATGTTATGCCGTGTTATGACATGCGAATTGTTATAACACGTTATGGAACTTTGTGTTGTGTTATGGCATGTATGGCATGTTATATTGTGTTATGTTATGGCATGTTGTGGCGTATCATGTCATGTTATATTATATCATGTCATGTCGTGTGTTATATCATGTTATATTATAATGTGTTATGACGTGTTATGCCATGTCATGTTATGTCATGTCATGCTATATCATATCATATAACAAATACAATATAAATATAGTCATATCTGTCTTAACAAGTTCACTTGCTCCCTGATGCCCATTACTTTTCCGTCCCCAGTATTGTATTCTGTTTGCTATTTATTTAATGGCTCCTTAATTGCCTTTGTCTCTATGATAAGATATTGTAATTAGGCACAGTCACTCTTTGAGTAGATGTATTGTCTTTTAAGACCACATTTGTTTTCCCTCTGCCCAGGTTAATGTACATAAGTTCTGCCTGAGGTATCTTGCTTATTTCTCGTTAATATGAACCATACCCTATCTCTGATAAGGCAGGAAGGACTGAGCATCTGCCCTGCTCCCATGATGCACCATGACACACATATTAGTGAAAGTAGCTTAGCATTTTCTCAAGTAGCAAATTGAAGACCTGTGAAATTCTACCCAAACCCCTAGTTCAGACCCTAGTTGGTTTTTCCTTTCATGGGCCGGGTTTCAAATGATCTAGAAATGAAATAATAATACCCTTGAGGCCCTTAAATGTACAAGCCTGTTGATACCTGCCCTACTGTGTCCTTGATTTGCAGCTGAATGCCATCGCCAATCGAGCAGCTGGCAAGGGGTATGAAAACGAGGATAATTATGCTAATATTCGGTTCAGATTCATTGGTATTGAAAACATCCATGTGATGAGGAGCAGCCTGCAGAAACTCCTAGAAGGTATGAAGGCCTGGTCTTAACTGAGGGGAGGGGGGAGAATTTGCCTCCTAATGTGTACACAAAGGTCATGTGCTTTGAAGGTGGAGCCAGATATGTAAGGAGAGGAAGAGAATGAGTTACCACTGTGGCATTTCATTGTAATGTGTGATTACTGGCCAATATGGTCCTAAAATGTGGCTAGATTAGTTTAGGATGTAGGGGCCTGGTAGGAGAAGGTGTCATTAGTATATTCATGAGTAAAATCAATAATAATAATAATAATAATAATAATAATAATAGAATCCTCTAGAAAATGAGGTAAGATGCTTCAGTAGACTTTTACATCTCTGGACATGGTTAAGGGGACTCTGTATGATGGCGCACATGACCGAGTAGAGAGAATCTTGGCCTTTTTTTTACATTTATTTATTTATTTTTATTTTCAACATTCATTTCCACAAGATTTTGAGTTACAATTTTTTCTCCCTGTCTTTCCCTTACCCCCCAACCCAAAATAGTAAGCCTACTGTATACCCCTTCCCCCAATCTGTTCTCTCTTATATCCTCCCCCATCACCCCCCTAATTTTCTAGTAGGGCAAGATGGATTTCTATACCCCAGTGCCTGTATATCTTATTTTTTTAAATACACATTTGTTAGAACATTAGCTTTTTGATGCCTGGCTGTTTGGCCTTTGCTTAAACTCTCTGAAATAAAGTGGTTATCCCCTCCACATCGAAGGGGTTAAGGGCATGTGCCACTGACATCTGGAAAATACACATAAAATTTTTTGGTCCTTCCTCCATACCAGAGAAGAAGTACGAATTATTATGGTATTAAAAGAGAAAATATGTTACTATAATGATATAATACTATCCATATATTTTATGCAGATCAGAGTTTCTAAACTTTTCCTGTGTTGTCTGTTGGCGTTTGCATATCATCTGCAGCTTCCTCAAAACTCCCCACAAATCCCCATTTAATTTCTTATGCCGGCCTACAATATAGTGAAACCACAATGGGGAAAGTCACAATGTTGGAAGGGAGAACTAAAGTTGGCCTAGGTGATTGCAAAAGGTTCTTCTACAATAAGGGAATTTTCTTTGCTTGACCATGAATATTCATTGCAAGGCTTTTCTTTTTCTTTCTTTTTCACTTGGAAGGGGGGAAGTGGGATGTAGAGGAAACAAATGCTTGTTGATTGAAAAAGATAAAATTTAAAAAATCAAAGGGATTTTCTTGCTCTAAGTCTTACGATCCCAAGTTGCTAAAGAGATTCATGTTTCATGCATCACATAAGAGTTGGAATAGACTGTTTTCCAAGGTCTCTTCCAACTCTGTTATTCAACAGTTCCATTGATTTCGCACCACAGTTGAGAACAACTGAGCATCTGTGTTGTGGAAATCAATGGAGTACTTGACTACCGGAGTGGTAGCATAGTCCTGTGCCAGAAGAAATATGGCGGACTTTTGAGTTTAGCATCTTTGTTAAGGGACAATGCTCCAAAGTTTCCTTTGCACTTTTTGCTTTTACTGCTCTGCTGGGTAAGAACAAAGCCTTGAGCATAGTCTTGGTCACCTGCCATCACTATAGACTCTTTTGGGAAGGATGGGCCAAGGGAGCCAGGATACTTTAGAATTCTGGTCTTAGAGAATTTATTCCAGACTGTGCACAGGGGAAGTGTTCATGACTAAGCAAGTGATAGAAAAGACCACACAAGATGAAATGGAAAATTTTGTTTCTGTGAAAGTTTAGAAGTTGTTTTTCACAAACAAATCCAACATAGTAAAAGTTAGAAGGGGAACAACTGGAGGAAAATCTTTGTAGCTAGTTTCTCTGATAAAAGTCTCATCTGAGATATGTAAGGAACTGATTCGAATTTATAAGACTAAGCCATCCCTCAATATAGATATGAGCAGAAAGTTTTCAAAGGAAAAAATCCAAGTTATCAACAAGCATATGAAAAATCACTAGCAGCTCAAAGATTCTGCCTCATATTTAGCAGATGAGGAAAAATGCCAAAAAAAGAAAATGACAAATGTTGGAGGGGCTGTGGGAAAACAGGTGCACTGTTGATGGAACTGTGAATAGATCCAGACATTCTGGAAAGTACTTTGGAACTATGCCAAGAAAGTTGCCAAACTGTTCATGCCCTTTGACTCAGCTATACCACTACTAGACCTGTACCCCAACACAATCAAAGAAAGTGAAAAAGAATATGTATTATGAAAATGTTTATAGCAGCTCTTTTTAAGGTAACCAAAATTGGAAACTAAGGGAATATCCTATTGGGGAAAAGAAAACTAAATTGTGGCACATGAATGTAATGGAATATTATTGAGCCATAAGAAAGGAAGCAGACAATTTCAGAGAAAACTGGGAAGATATCCACGAACTGATGCAGATTGAAGTGAGCAGAGTTAGGAAAGTAGTCTCTACAGTGAGAAAAACAACTTTTGAAAGCTTTAGAACTCTGAACGCTACAATGCCATTCCCCTCATGTCAGGTGATGAATTTAAAACACACCAAGAGGCATTCATTTTGAGACTTGGCTAATGTAGGAACTGGTTTTCCTTGAGAGTATGTACTGAGGGCATTTTATTTTACTCATCGCTGAGGAGATGGGGGTGGGAGCAGAGAGTGGCAGGGACAGATTCATGAAAAATATGAACAAAAGAAAAGGAGCATGGGATCCTATAGAACCTTTGTCTTAGGGAATTTCCTCCAGACTTCCAAGGATTCTCAACTGTATCTTTCCTCCAAAATGTTTTATACTGTTATAGACTTTAGAGAGGCAGAGTGGAAGACAGAGTATTGTTTTTGGAGAATGTGAATTTGAATCCTGGCTTTACCACTCACTACTTCTATGACCTTGGGAAGTCAGTTCTCTTCCACAGGCCTGTTTACTTCTCTCTTAGATCAGGGGGTTAGATTAAATGATCTCAAAGTCACCTTCTAAGTCTTCTGATTCCATGCAGTAAGTAGGATTTAAGGCACTCTTGTGTCTCCTGCTGGACAGCGAAAAGGCATCAGAGCTGTTGACACTGCCCCTCCCCAGGTCCCATAGCAAGCAGAAGCACTCTCGTGTTTGAGGGGAGAGATGGTTTTTAAGGACATCTTGGTTTATGCCACACCACATTTTGGTATCCCCCCGTACTTTATTTGGAGTCAAGTATGTTTTTCTCTAACCAGGCCCGACTGACTTGAGTGTTTACTTTTGGTTAGCTGAGAAACTGGAGATCTGAATTCTTGCCTAGCAAGTGCTGTTATGGCTCTGCTTGTGTGTGCCAGTCAGTAAAGACCCACTGTGATTTCTTAGCTGCTCCCCACTTATAAAGTGGTTTATCGACTATGTTAGAGCTTGAAGGAAAGATCCAACTTCCTCATTTCTCAAAGAACTAAGACCCAGAGACAGGAAGTCACACAAAGCAAAGGCAGACCTTGAACCCAGACCTTATGACTCTATATCCTGTATTCTTTGTCTCATTCTTTGGGGGAAGGGGGTGGAAGTGCAGTAAATATTTCATTTCAGTCTTTTTTTCTTTCCTAAGTCTGTGAAATGAAAGTTCCATCAATGAGTGACTTTCTTGCTGGCCTGGAGAACTCAGGGTGGTTGAGACATATTAAAACTATTATGGATGCTGGAATCTTCCTTGCAAAGGTAATTCTCAGTACATTTGCATACTCAGTTCTTCTGCTGCTGACTGATTAGGGAAGCCTGGTTTTTGCAAGACACTTCATCTCTCTGAGGTCCCATACAGTTGGAATCCTGCTCACCTCATTTAAACTGAGACATGTTAAAGACCTTAGCTTGAAAAGGCCAAGGTCTTCCACTGCATCCTGGGCCATCTCCCACTAGACCCAGATGGCTCTGGAGGAGAAAACGAGGCTGGTGACTTTTGTACCTCACTTAAATCCGATTCACTTGGCATATCATGGCATCATCTCCCTGATGTCATGGTCCTCTTTGAGAATGAAGGGCAAATAGCAAGTAATGCTACAGGGTATAATCACGGTAAATTGTAAAGGATTATAGACAAGTGAGTTTTTAGTATTTCTCCCTATCTCCCGACTATTCTTCCTTTAGCAGAAAGAAAGGAGAGGGGTTTGGGACAAATTTCTTCTGTCACTTTCATGAAAGTAGAATTATTTTTTTTTATGCTGAAGGGATGTAAGTTTTCGGATTCCTGGTCAAGAACAAGATATGTTCAGTGGGGTGTCTTTTTTTATTTTTGCTGCTTTGATTAACCAGGAGTAGTGGTTGCCACTCTCTTTATTCTGCTGTCTGAACTCAGTTTTATAACGTGGTCCTAGCATTGCAAAGACAAAATGTAGCAGTGATACTTTTAAATAGCTTTGGGGACCACCCATGATTCCAGAGGACTCATGGTGAAACCTGCTGACCACTTCCTGATTGCGAGGTGAGAGATTCCGGATGCACATTGGAACATTTCTTTTTGGACGTGGCCAATGAAAGAATCTGTTAGTTTGACTATGTGTGTTTATAACAGAGCTTTTGTTTTTCTTGCTTTCTCATTGGGGGTGGGCAGTGGAAAGGAGATAGGAGGGAGAGAAGGTGGATCTCCTTTGAAAAAAATTGTAATTTAAAGAAGAGATAACAAGAGTGCATTGATCTATATGATCTCAAAGGCTTCTTTGAGCTCTAGAGCTAGGATATTATTTTAGTAATATATCCAGAGAATCCAATGTAGCCCTCAGGTTGCCCAGCTTTCATCTCTCAACTAGGTGATGAACCCATCCTCTCCTCTAGCTGTTCATACCCTCCATGATGTCCGGAACAGAATTCAGTACCTCCCCCCAACACCACATTTCCATCCTGGCCACCACTCTCTTTTGGCCATCCATGTCTCTCCATTATAAACTCCTTGAGGGTTATGAAAATTTTTGTTTTTGATTTGTATCCTTAGAGCTTAGCACTGTCCTTGCCATGTAGTTTGTGCTTAATAAATGTGTTTTCATCCTTTAAAAACCACCCCCACTTCCTTATTTCTCTATTTGTGTTAAAGGCACCACCCAGATTCAGATTCATAACCTCAGGTGTCATACTAGATTCCTCTTACTCACTTCAGCCCGCTTGGTTGCTACATTTTCTTTCTCTTTCCACACCATCTCTTATGTGCATCCCTTTTTCTACAATCACACCGCCTGCAGCCTAATTTCAGCCCCCATAGCTTCTCACAGACGCCTTCTTAACTGGTCTCTGCCTCAAGTCTCTCCTCACTCCAGTTCATCCTCCATACAGCTGCCAAAGTGATTTCCTGAGGTTCAGGTTATGTCATCACTTCCTTTCGCCAATGGTTACCTATTACCTGTAGAATCCAAAATCAACTCTGGTTCAGCTTTTAAAGCTCTTTTCAACCTCTGACTTATCTCACCTTTCTAGCCTAATTGCATGTTACTCTCCCATTCACTTTATGATCCAGCTAAATTGGCTTCCTTGGTGTTCTCCACGTGTGACAGACATTCCATCTCATATTTCCCTGCCTTTACACTAGCTATCCCCTTTTTCTAGGAGGTACTCCCTATTCTAGGGCAGCTAGCTGGTGCAGTGGATAGAGCGTTGTGCATAGAGTCAGGAAGACCTGAATTCAAATGAAGTCTCAGATACTTACTGTCTGTGTGACCTTGGGCAAGTGACTTGACCTTGTTTGCCTCAGTTACCTCATCTGTAAAATGAGCTGGAGAAGGAAATGGCAAACTACTCCAGTGTCTTTGCCAAGAAAACCCCAAATGGGGTCATAGAGAGTTGGACAGGACTGAACAGCAACAACGACAAACTCTCTTTTCACCTTGATGTTTCAGAATTGATCCCTCAATTCTCTTTAAGAATTAGCTGAAGTACCACCTTTGCCATTAGTCTTTTCTTGGTCTCCTCCATTACTAGTACCCCCCCCCCTCAGTGCTACCTCCTTTTCTAATTTTTTTTATTTTTTTCTTTTTGGAGGGCAACTGGGGTTAAGTGACTTGCCCAAGGTCACACGGCTAGTTTTTGTGTTAAGTGCCTGAGGCCGGATTTGAACTCAGGACCTCCTGACTCCAGGGCCAGTGCTCTTTTCACTGCACCACCTAGCCTCCCCTCAGTGCTACCTTCTATCAGCTCCTCTATGTGTTTTGTATCTACTGTCATCAGGTCATCTCTCCTATTACAATGTCAGCTATTGGAAGGCTCGGGAGCTGTTTCACTTTGTATTCCCCCCTACACACACACACACACAGATAGACACAGACACACACTCACACACAGATATATACACACTCACACATACACACAGATATACACATATACAGATACACACACTCACAAACATATGCATACATAGACACACACATACACACAGATATACACATGAAGATATATATACACACACAGACATATACGGACAGACAGATAGACACATACACCCCTACCATATTCCTGGGGCCATAGTAGGTGCTTATCTTGGCTGACTTTACACAGGTCAGCTCTGACGAAATGCTCAGAAGCCCCATTCTTTTCTCTATTGCTGAAATCAGTATGCTGTGCAGAAGTTATCCATGCTTCCTTTCCCCCACCCTCTTTGTTCTCCTCAGGCTGTGAAAGTGGAAAAAGCTAGTGTGTTGGTCCATTGCTCCGATGGCTGGGACCGCACAGCCCAAGTGTGCTCTCTGGCTGGCGTCCTTCTTGATCCATTTTATCGAACATTTGAAGGGCTAATGGTAAGAAATCCTACTTCTGTTGGTGAGGAAATCCAAGTTGACTCTTACCAAAGCAGTCTACCCCTGGGGAGATACTTTGGCCTTTGAAAGGCATTATTTTGTTGTTATTTTGGTCCATCGGTTAGAAGGAATTCCCTCAGCCACTACAAATAGGTATGTTGCCTGTAACATAAAGGGTGTCACCTGTGTCACCAAGAGGTTATGACTTGCCCATGGCCGCACAGATAGTGTGTGTCAGAGGCCTGACTCCAAGGGTATTTGCTGTACAGTTATTCCTTCCACAACCTGGGATGGGGGGAAGGCGGGATTAGGGACGTGGCACCCCTCCATTACCTGGAAAATCCACATAAATCTTTTTGGCCCTCCCTTTTGTACCAGAGAAGAAGTTTGAATTTTTCTTTTTCTTTCATGGGGTGTTTATAGTACCTTATTGTTTAATTTGGGTTAAGCATTTGGTCATAGGCTCTGTGTCATCTGCTGGCCTTTGTGTATTGTCTCTGGCTTCCACAAAACTCCTCCGAATTCCCATGTAATTTCTTATACCAACCTTCGATATAGCAAAGTTGAGACATAGAGTGGAGAACTGTATTACTTGGCCTCCCTTCAAAGTATTTAATAACCTGCTTCACCTTGAGAAGGCACTCTCCTTCATGAGGCCTCAGTTTCCTTCTTTGTCATGTCTATTATGCCTTCAAACTCGAAATCCTCTGCTTATTTTGGATTTGGGATTATCATTGGTTTTTCCTACATCAGGCACACCCAGCTAACGTGGTCTCTGTTATACATCCTCAACCCCTTACCTTACACAGCAACCTTACAACCCCTTACACAGCAGTTTTCTGCAGACACCCTCATGTAAAATGATATTTGGAGGAGTGTGGGAGCTATAGAAGATTTAGGGAAAGAGTGGGGGGGCAGGTAATATGGCTCCCTGAGATGGGCACATTATGCCTCAGATGTCAGCTCTTTGAATTTCAGACAGATATAACCAGAGAGCTTACAATTACTGTGAAAATCACAAACATTTCATTGATTTCCAAAAACCTGAAATCAAAGCAGAAGAGTTTTGTCTATGCTTCGGTGACTAGAGTGCTGGGCCTAGAATCAGGAAGACCTGAGTTCAAATCTGGCTTCAGACACTTATTAGCTATATGACCAAGGGCAAGTCACCTCACCAATGTCTGCCTCACTTTCTACATCTGGAAAAAGGGGGTAACAATAACACCAATCTCAAAGGATTATTGTAAAATACTTAGCATAGTGCCTAGAATACCTTAATAAATGCTTATTCCCTTCATCTTTAAAAGGCATTTAAATCTAATCCTTTATAAAAAAATATTTAATTCTTGGTATAAGCTCTCAACAGAAATATTGCTTTGGATTTGTGGTTTTTAAAGGTTCACCTTAACGTATTTATTGGAATAGCATTTAGTGCTAACTTAAATGGCTTGGCCTACCATAGTACAAGAGCCAAAAGAAGCCATACTATATTTAATGCAGAATATTTTCTCTTGGGGGAATCTGAAATTTATGGGGAGTATATTGAGATTAATTCTAAATAAGTTAGTTATTGCTTGGGAAATTCACTTTATTCCTTCAGTAAAGCAGCTTCAAGTTATGAGAACTTCATTGGAAGAAAGTCATATGAATATTTAAGTCCTGGTCAAGGCATCTTTTTACTGTCCCTGATGTTAACCCTCTTCTCTTTTGGTATGAAACATCAGGTCCTCATAGAAAGGGAATGGATCTCTATGGGCCACAAGTTCTCACAAAGGTAAACACATATGCATATTGTTGAAGGGGGGAATTCAGTAGTGTTGGTAGAAAAATAAGAACAGTCATATCTTACATGAAGTCGTCCCAACCAACCTTGATTCTCAAGAACATTGTTATTGTCAATTCTGGCAATTATCCACTTAAGACATCGTTCCTTTGGAATTGTTAGTTCCTTGTATTATCAAAGCCTTCTAAATTCTGGGGCAGCCATAGCTTAAATTTGTATGTGATGTCTTTCCTTTTTAAGGATAAGTTGACCTTTGACTCTTTTTGGAGGAAAAAAAAATTGAGGGCAAACTTTTGTTGTTACTGTTTGTTTCTCAAAGAAATTAATTAAGAAATATTTATTTGGTTCCTACTACCTCATAGTACCTACAGTTATCCCTTTCACATCATGGGGCTAAGTTAGGGCATGGTACCCCCATGATCTGGAAAATCCAAGTAAAATTTTTTGGCCCTCCCTTCATACCAGAGAAGATCTGATTTTTTTTTCTTTTTTTTTTCATTGGGGTGTTAATAGTACCTTACTGTAAAGTTTGGGTTAAGTATATGGTCATGGGCTCATTGTCATCTGCTGGGTGTCAAATTGTCATATGTGGCTTCCATAAAACTCCCCCCAAATTCCCATTTAATTTCTTATGCCAACTCGTGATATAGCAGAGCTGCAATGGGGAAGGTCTTGATGTGGAAGGGATAACTTTACTATGTACCATGTAGGTTATGTTATAGGGAATTCAAAAGAATTGTGAGACATGACCACTGTCTGTTTGGCTGGCTTGATGTGATTCTTACTTATTTCATCTGAATTTCTAATCTGTTGCCATGTAGGTGGATTAGTAATCATAAGTAGTGAAGTCCAGTCTTGTCTTCTATGCCAAGGTATAATGTTGAGCCTTATGACTCTCTTGCTTTTGTTTAAATTGCTAGGTGTGGTCACCTAGATGGGGACCCCAAAGAAGTATCTCCTGTCTTCACCCAGTTTTTGGAGTGTATCTGGCAACTGATGGAGCAATTTCCCTGTGCTTTTGAGTTTAACGAGCTTTTCTTACTGGAGATCCATGATCACGTTTTCTCCTGTCAATTTGGGAACTTCATAGGAACCTGCCACAAGGAGCGGGAGGAGCTGAAGTGAGTTGGGGAAGGGGCTGGTGTGTAGTCATCTAAGCCTTTTTTTAATGAAATGGTTGTTGGCTTTAGAGAAAGAGAGCCTGGGAGATGCAGGGCAGAGGGAGGGCTTGGTCTGAGGACCTGAGGTCTGAGCTGAGGATTGGTCTGCAGCTTATTTACCATTCAGGCTACTACATCCCCACAGTGCACAGGGAGATATAGAGTAAAAGCTCTGAAGATGAAGAGTGATTAGAGTCAGGAAGCTCAGGGTCTAGACTATGGCCCAGACTCTCTCTCTCCCCCTCTCACTGACCTTGCTGGTGATAATAGTAGCAGAAAACCTGGGAAAGGGGTCACATGAGTAGTGTTCTCTCCATTTTCCAGATGGATTTGCAAAGAGGTTCAACAAGTCACAAGCAGCCCTCCTGCTGTTTGTAAGGACTTGAGACTTTTGCGTATGTGTACAGCCAAATGGCAGGAATATCGATAGATTCCTCTTCTCCCTCCTCCCAGAAAGACAGGAGCACCATAGTGAATTTGATAGGCCTACACCAAAGCCTATTTTCATGCCCCCTTTTGGTATGGAAGTCCAGGGGAATGCAAGCTTCCTCTCAGCAACAGGCTTCTGTCTGCCTTCCAAGGACCAGCCTAGGCTTGTCATCATCAAGCCCGTCACTTGGTGATGATTGTTTTGTTGTGGCAACCCATGAAACAAAGACAATTTTAAAATAGCCCTCAGTCTGGAGGTGAGGGCAATCTGACTGCGACATCTGTCACCCCACTGATCGCCAGGGTTCAGCTGATCTGGCTGGGTGGGTGCCCCCTTCCTCCCTCATCACTACATGTACGTCCCTTCTGAAGCTGAAGAGGACAACCATCCGTGATAGAGGTGTACCATTTTTCCATCAAGGGTATATAAGTAGCTGCACTCCCCTGCTACAACAAACTCCCAAGGTTCATTTATAGAACAGAGGATAGTCAGGCTTCCAAGACTCCAGACACATCCAAATGAGGCACTGTAGGGGCCACTAGGTGGCACAATGAATAGAGTCAGCAGGACCTGAGTTCAAATCGAGCCTCAGACACTTGACATTTACTAGCTGTGTGACCTTGAGCAAGTCACTTAACGCCAACTGCCCTGCCTTCCCCCCTCCAAAAAAAAAAGACCAAAAACAAATGAGGTACTATATGCTGTACATGGCAGTCTGCCTTCCTTTAAAAAGATAGCCCTCATTCCTATGTAACCAACAGTGCTGGGGTGGTGGGAAAGGAAGCAGAAGATAACACTCACACAATGTTATCTATACACTTCAGTTTAACTGTTGATACCATAAATGTGAGATCATTGCCTAATGACCAACCTGTGGCCGTCTAGCTGGGGTGATTGCATTGATTTTGACATTCTTTGTCAGCACATCTAGTCTTTGGACCTTATGAATAAGCCACAAAGTTGATTCAACAACAGCTGGCCTATAGCCCTCCTTTCCTAGCCACATAAAATCGTTTATGAGAATAAACTAGTTGTACCTTTAATGAGACAGGACTGTCACAAGCAATATTGCACAATAGACACGTCTTTACCATTGTACAACTGACTGGTAGATTTAAAGAATATAAAATCTTGTTCTCTTTATTGTTTATTAGCTCTTCAAAGAGACACTTGAGGGGCAGCTAGGTGGTGCAGTGAATAGAGCAACAGCCCTGTTCAAATCTGGCCTTAGACACTTGAAACTTACTAACTGTGTGACCTTGGGCAAGTCACTTAACTCCAGTTAAGTAAGCCTTACCTTACCCCCACCAGAGAGAGACAGAGACAGAGACAGAGAGAGACAGAGACAGAGACAGAGAGAGACAGAGACAGAGAGAGAGAGAGAGAGAGAGAGAGAGAGAGAGAGAGAGAGAGAGAGAGCAGATTCAGTTGAGTGAAATGCAGCCTTATAGCTCTCTTCCAGCAAGGTGGCTCCCTTCTGTGTGTCAAAATTAGTGAGGACTCCTTGAGAGAAATAACAACAGAAATGACCTTTTTTGACCTTTGAACCATTAATATCAGATGAGGTATAAAAGAGAAGAACTTAAACTAGGGGTGGGGAACCTGGGACCTCAAAGCTACATGTGGCCTCAAGGCCACAGGTTCCCCACCCCTGAAACCATCCAGAGGTGTTTGCCAGTCTTGGAGGAGATCTGACACAGAGTTCAAGTTGAAGAGGGATTGCCTATCCATGGTGAGTTCCTCCAAATACTCCTGTTTCTGGATGACACCCTGGAATACTGCCAAGTCTCTTTACTGAGATTCATAAGCATTCAACTAAGTGTCTGTGCAAGAAGACCCAAGTGGATGAAACTGTTCATCTAGGTTCTGGATTATGGATCGCATTCAGGAGGCTCTGCAATAGTCCATGGATTGGTGCCACCAACACAATGTCATCTGGAAATGATACGTATTGTGGGCAAACATTGCAGAAATACAGAGGAAGAGAGCAGCAGGCTGAATTGGCTTTGGAAATGTGCAGAGTTCATTTAATGACCTCACATATCTCTCTGAAATGACATTCTGCCTTTCTTCTACTGGTGGCAGTATTTGGCTGTAAGTCGCTATAGGCACTTTTAAATTGTAAAACTCCTCCTTGGCCTTTAAAACCCTTCTGGATGTGGATCTAATCTTTTGTTCCAGGGAAGTGTACTCTCTTCTTGCCAAACTGACCTACTCCTATTTACTGTACATCGGAAGTATCAAATTTGTGGCCTTTGTGGCTGAACCAGATTAAAATGTAATGTTTAACAAAATAAATACAAATACAATAAGACATAGATAATTGTGGTTTTTCTAAATCGATATGCAATCCACAGGGATTAGCTTTTTTTTGAGTTTGACACCAGTATTTTTATTTGTGATATCCCATCACCCACCATTGTGCCTTGATGTACTTCATGCCTGGAATACTATTAGAACCCTTAATTTTTTTCAAGGTTTAGATTTAGTTTAAATTTAGATTTAGTCTGACAAAATGTCTTTACCCATCACCCCAGTTGTTAGTGCCTCTGCCAAAGAAATTACTTTGTATCTTATAATATTTATTTATCTTGGTACAAGTTGTATCTCTCAAGTTAAAGAGAAACTCCTTGAGGACAAAGAAGGCTTTTTGTGTTCTTTGAATCTCAGGACTTAGCACAGTGTTCTTTGAATCTCAGCACTTAGCACAGTATGTGGAACATAGTACTTGCTTGTTAAATTGATATTAAAATTAGTATCACCCAAAGAGTACATGGTGGGTGTGCAGAGGCACTAGGAGAGATGGAGTAGTGAGTGCAATCAAAAAAATCTAAGGTCAAAAAGAATTGACTGGTCATGTGGCAGGAACAAAGACACTTATATCTCATTGAGGCCAAGAGACATCAAGGAAGGGGCCCCAGGGCATTGTGGGAAGCTCCAGAGTGAACTGATGGGAGGACTCAGAGACATTGACAAGTATGGGACAGGTTGTCATGGACTTCATTGGAGGCAATATCCACATCAATTACAAGACCTGCCTTGGAATATTTAGACAGAGAATCTCAAACTTAGGGCATTTTAAAAACTTGTCCCAAGTTATATGACCAGTAAGTACCAGAGCTGGGCACTTGCACAATACCTGTCATGAATAAGCTTTCCCAGCCATGATAGCTCTCACCGTTTTTCCCTGTCTGCCCTTACCCATCCCTTCACCTGAGTTGTATCACTTCTTACGAAACTTGGTTGGTTCACAAGTTCAATTGGCCTTTGTCGCTTTTGTTTTTAAACAGAATCTTTGAGAGGACCCATTCCTTGTGGCCTTTCCTGTTACAGAAGAAGACCGAGTTCAGAAACCCACTGTACAAGGGCATTGCTGCTTATGGGGTACTTCATCCCAACACTTTACCCTTCAGCTTCCAGTAAGTTCCTAAGCTGCATTTCTCCTCTTCTCCTGTCAGAGTAAGAAGAATAAAGATGATGAGGTTTGGTTTTGTTATTATTTGGCTACTTTTTGTTAGTTTCCAGCTTGCCCTTAGTACCATCTTGCCAGAGAGTTGGGAAAAGATAAACAGGGAGCTAAAAAACATGGAAGATAGCTCCACATGGGTAGAGGATAGCTACACATGGTGGTACATGTCTGGAACTCCTACTTGGGAAGAAGTTGAGGCTGGTGGAGACCTGAACTATAGTTGACTAAACTGGCACAGGATAGAAACAGGGCTGGTCAAAGCTTCTGTGCCAAGTAGGACTGGGCCCCTGAATTGGGTAGCCTGAGCAAGATACAGAGGCCCATCTCCAAAAAAAAGTTTTCAAAAAAGAAAGGAAAATATATGGAAATTGACTTTTTTGGTCCACAAGTCAACCATATAAAGAAGCAGAACTCAGGGACCGTATTGAAAATCTTACTGCTGGCAGCTTGATCTGGATGCTCAGACTTTCCACTAAAGAACTCTCCGAATCTGCAGATACATCTAATTTATCTCTGGACCAAATTAGCCATGGCTAATGGAAATCCATTAAGGGCAGCTAGGTGGTGCAGTGCATAGAGCACTGGACTTGAAGCCAGAAAGACCTGGGTTCAAATCCCGACTAAAACTAGCTGTGACCTCGAGCAAGTCACTTAACCCCGATTTATCTCAGTTCCTCATCCATAAAATGGAGACATGCTGGAGAAGGAAATAGCAAACCATTTCAGTACCTTTGCCAAGAAGACCCCATGGACAAAAGTCCATGAGGTCACCTAGGATTGTACATAACTGAACAACAACAAATAAAAATCCACATATATACTTTTAGCCTTGAAAGTAATTTTAAGGGGCAGCTAGGTGGCACAGTGCCCAGTGGAACACTGGCCCTGGATTCAGGAGGACCTGAGTTCAAATCTGACCTCAGACACTTAGTATTTACTAGCCCTGTGACCTTGGGCAAGTCACTTAACCCTAATTGCCTTCCAAAAAGCAAAAAAAAAGTAATCTTAATTCAATAAACATTTATTAAATACCTACTATGTTTGGAGGGTGCTATGAATGGATAGGACCAAGAATAGTAAGCTTCAAGGAGATAACTATTAGATACAGGCAGGAGTACAGAAGGTGAAGGAGAGATACAGGCAAAGTGCTCTGAAACATTGGAGGAGGAAACACAGAGATAAGAAAGTATCAGAACGAACAAGCTCTTGCTCTTAGAGGATGTAATCTCTGAGAGTTGGGCCTTAAAGAGGGAGGAAAGGACTTCAGCAGACAGAAATGGAGGACCAGGAGCCCACAATCTAGGTAGGCATGGAGCCAACATGAGCAAAGATAGGAATTTGGGAGGGAGTGGGAGGAAAGGATGACGAGAGATCCATTCAGGCAGAACACAGAATGTATGAAGGATGAGATACATGGTTGGAGAAATAGGACAGGGCTAGATTGCAGAGGACGGACAAGGCCAGAACAATGAAACACATCAGTAGAAACAGTTCAGTAGGCTGTGAAGAACCACTAAGGTTTTTTGAATAGAGGATTAAGTCATCCTGGCACATATGGAAAACTGCTCAGATGTTAATGCAGACAATGGATTAGACGCAGGGATGGGGAACCTGCAGCCTCAAGGCCACATGTGGCCTTCTAGGTCCTTGGGTGTAGCCTTCTGATGGAGTCCAAGTTTTACAGACCAAATCTTTTTATTAAGGGGATTTGTTCTGGGAAATTTGGATTCAGTCAAAGGACCACCCTTGAGGATCTAGAGGAGATCTGTTCTGTGAAGTTGGTATTCAGTAACAGTGTGGGTCTGCCTGCCTCAAGTCTCTCCCCATTCCAAACCATCCTCCATTCAGCCCCCAGAGTGTTTGTCCTAAAGCTCAGATATGACGTCACTCCCGTACTCGATAAACTGCAGTGGCTCCCTATGGCCTCCAGGATCATATACAAAATGTCCTGTTTGATATTCTAAGTCTTTTATCACCTAGCCCCCTCCTACCCATCCAGTCTTCTTACACTTTGTTCCTCAACAGGCACTCTTTGATCTAGTGACATTGATCTTGCTGTTTCACAAACAAGACACTCCATCTCTCTGTCCAAATGTTTTCTCTGGTTTTTCTTCCCCCCTCCTCACCATGTTCTCCCTTCTCAACTCGGTCTACTGACCTCCCTGACTTCCTTTAAGTTTGAACTAACATTCCATCTTCTCCAGGAAGCCTTTCCCAACCCCTCTTAATTCTAGTGCCTTCCCTCTGTAAACTATTTCCTATTTATCATATATGTATGTATGTATGAAGAGAGAGAGAAGAGAGGAGAGAGCTTCTTTTGTATATATTTGTTTGCATACTGTCTCTCTCTTTAGATTGTAAGCTCCTGCAGGGGTGGGGAACTGTCAGCCTTGAGGCCATATGTGGCTTTCTAGGTCCTTGGGTGCCACTGAGTCCAATTTTCACAGAATAAATCCTTTTATTAAAGGGATTTCTTCTATGAAGTTGGGATTCAATCAAAGGACTGCCCTTGAGGCCCTAGAGGGGATTTGTTCTGTGAAGCTGGGATTCAGTCAAAGGGATGCCCTTGAGGACCTAGAGGGATTTGTTCTGTGAAGTGTGACTTCAGTCAAAGGGCTGCCCTTGAGGACTTAGAGGGATTTGTTCTGTGAAGTGTGACTTCAATCAAAGGGCTGCCCTTGAGGACCTAGAGGGGATTTGTTCTATAAATTTAGGGTTCAGTCACAGGGCCACCCTTGAGGACCTAGAGGGGATTTGTTCTGTGAAGTTGGAACTCAGTCACAGGGCTGCCCTTGAGGACCTAGAGGGGATATGTTCTGTGGAGTTGGGATTCAGTCAAAGACCTGCCCTTGAGGACCTAGAGGGAATATGTTCTGTGAAGCTGGGAGTCAAAGGGCCTTCCTTAAGGACCTAGAGGGGATTTGTTCTGTGAAGTCTGGATTCAGTCAAAGGGCCACACTTGAGGACCTAAAGGAGATTTGTTCTGTGAAGTTTAACTTCAGTCAAAGGGCTGCCCTTGAGGACCTAGAGGGCCGTATGTGCCCTTGAGGCCACAGGTTCCCCACCCTTGGATTACAGTGTTGGTAGACCAGAGGTGGGAAACCTGATCTTTCTACCTCCAGTAATTTCAACCTTTCCACTTACCCAGCCTCTTAGCAGAGTAGCCCAATGGCCTACTCTGAGTGCCTGCTCAACCTGGGGTATGGCTAGCTGCTTAATGCACTACATAGAAATACCCAGACTTTTGGAATAGCCTAGACAGCAGATAAAAGAAGAGAAACAAAGAACCTGGAGCATCTATCACCTATTTCTCTGATTAAATCAGAATTTAATTTAATGCTTTGATTAAATCAGAATTAGTTACATTTAATAATAATGCATACTTTGTTGTTGGGCATTCATGATAGCAGTATTGATTCTTCAGCAGATCTTATCCCAAACTCTCTAATTGGGTAGCACCCACTTTGCTTTGTGCCTCTTGAACACAATCTTCATGTATATTGGGTATTAGAGTTGCTTTAATCTTATCCTTCTGCTAAACCATAAGTGCTATGAAGTTTGGGACTGTCCTATCTAAATTTTGTATTTCCCCCAGTTCCTAGGATGGGGCTTGTGCAAATGGTCAGTGCCTAATCAATGTTTAGTGAGCCACAATCATTCTGGAAATCCATTTGGAATTATGCTCTAAAAAGCCACTAAAATGTGCATAGCCTTCGACCCAGAGATTCTCTTTCTGGGCATATAAAATGCTGGCCCATATTTGGGGTCTCCCCAAACTTTGAGTGCAGTTTAAAGCTATTAAAGCTTTAATAGCTCCAGTGTTTGAGGGCACATAGCAATACTTTTCAGATGCAAAGAATTAGAAGCAAAATAGAATCCTATTGATTGGGAAAATTGATGAATGAATTATGATGAGGGAGAGAGGAAATAGCCATTTATGAAATACCTACTGTGTGCCAGGCACTGTGCTAAGCCTCATGTGATCCTTATAACAACCCTGCCAGGTAGGTGCTATTGTAATCTCCATTTTTTTTTTTGCTTTTTGGAAGGACAATTGAGGTTAAGTGACTTGCCAAAGGTTACACTGCTAGTAAGTGTTAAGTGTCTGACACTGGATTTGAACTCAGGTCCTCCTGATTCCAGGCCCAGTGCTCTATTCTCTGTGTACCTAGCCATCCCACATAATCTCCGTTTTACAGTTGAAGAAACTGAGGCAAACAGGTTAAGTGACTTGGCCAAGGTCTCACACGACTAATAAATATTTAAGGCCAGATTTTAATTTGGGGCTTTTTGACTCCAGGTCCAATATTCTATCCAGTAAACCAGCTAGCTGCTTTATGGTACCTGTATATAATAGCATATTATTGTGCCATAAGAAATGATAAGCATGAAGAATTCAGAGAAACTTGTAAAGATTTCTGGGAATTAATACAGAGTTTCAACAAAGCAAATTCAAGAAAATATGTACTCTGATGTTTAAAAAGTTCGAGAGACATAGTTTATGGGTAATTTAATAATTTTATTACTGATGCCAACATGTTTATTAATAAAAGGATGGCCATCTTGCCGTTTCTTTTAGACCAAAGACCCCTCATGACAGCGGGCTTCCTGACCGTGGCAATCAACTCTGATTGGCCAATAATTAATGAAAAAGTGAATATTACAATGAAAGGCTGGGCTGTGTTACAATGAGGATCTTAGGGAATGTGGCTTGGATCACTCAACATCTTGGTCAAAGAGACTACAATTTCCATATCACCTATCCAACAAAAAGGGAGAATCAACCTTCTTCCAGACCTGTGTGAGTCAACATAATGAGCAAGAATGCCCTCATTAGCTTAAACTTAGAATTTCTTTTACTGCCTTTGATTAGATCTCAGCCATCCAGGCTGCGCAAGTCATTGAGAAAGATTGCCCACACTGGTTGATTTCTGGCTGAGGTAGTAGAAAAGGGAAAAAATATTGGTCCTAATTCAATAATTAATAATAATAATAATAATCCAAGAGAGAAATCATCATTTCTCTTGGTACTATGACTGTAAAAATGTTGGTTGGTATCTTTTGTTCTTGAAGAAGACCAAAATGGTATTGTGGTGTTGGAGTCGAGGTATGGCACCACTGTTCAAACTGCAACAATATAAAGGGAGGGCAAAACCCTAAATGTTGAAGAAGAGGTGAGAAAATGCACCTCTTGGGGTGGCTAGGTGGCACAATGAATAGAGCACCGGTCCTGGAGTCAGGAGGACCTGAGTTCAAATCCGACCTCAGACACTTAACATAAAAACTAGCCTTATGACCTTGGACAAGTCACTTAACCCCAATTGCCCTCCAAAAAGCAAAGAGAAAATGCTCCTACCTCCATTACAGAAGTGAGGGACCATGGGTGTGGAATGCTGCACTATCATACTTCTCCCCCCTTTTTTTAAAAGGAATGACTTGCTGGGTAGGAGAAAAGGAAGAAAGGATTTATTCAGAGTGAATGTGATATAAAAAAAGAAAAGGCATCAAGAAAACTGTTTTAAAAGAGAAATATTCATTGAATGAAATATTTTTTTCCTGGAGATATCTTGTGTCCTAGCCATGGTTTTGTTGAAATGCCTTCCTTTTCACTTCTGTTTGGGACCTTCCTCGATGGCTGTTTTGAGTGGGTGGAAGTTGGTATGGAGAAAAGGGCAGTGACCTTCTGCCCCAGTATGACTGGCTCCTCTCATTCCTTTTCTTGTGCTTATGAAGGTTCTGGTGTGGAATGTATCATCGTTTTGACAAAGGGATGCACCCCAAGCAGAGCACGCTGGACTATCTCCTCCATCTTCTGAATCGGCAAGGAAAGATGGAGGAAGACATGACACACTTAGAGACTGTGAGTTTCTGGGGGCCCTCCAAAGATAAGGACTCTTTTCCTTCCTCAGTTAGCATGGCCAGCCCAGCTCTGAGGTTGCTCCCTCAACCTAAGCTGGTCCATGTGGGAAGCTCAACCTGCCTACTGGATTCACCTTTTTATGCAGAATTTTAAGTGACTTTAGGTATCACAGCCAAGTTCACATCAGTTAAGCTCCCATAGAATGCTATGGGGAGAAATGTAAAGTCCCATACTTGGGTTCCTAAAATTAACTGGACAAGCACAGGGTGAGGGAGCTATGGCTCAATGCCAGCCCATGTGATAAAGGCTGGAGGGTTTTAGTGGGTACTAAGCTCAGTGTGAGTTACATAGGCAACTTGGCATCCCCAAAAGCTAATTTTGTCCCAGCCTATTCTAATAATAGCGTTGTGGTGTCCTGAATAAAGAAGCTGTCTCCCCCCACCCCAAAGTCAGATGTAGAAAGACAGTTGTCCATTCCACGCCACAGGGGTTAAGGGCATGGTACCCCTGCTATCTGTACAAAAGTTTTGACCCTCCTTTCATATCATAGAAGAAGTCTGATTTTTTTTTTATTTGTCTTGGAGGGCAGGGCAATTGGGGTTAAGTGACTTGCCCAAGGTCATACAGACAGTAACTGTTAATTAAGTGTATGAGGCCGGATTCAAACTCAGGTCCTCCTGACTCCAAGGCTGGTGCTCTATTCACTGCGCCACCTAGCCGCCCCTCTTTTTCTTTTATGGGGTGTTTACAATAGCTTATTGTAAACTTTGGGTTAAGTATGTAGTCATAGGCTCTGGGTCATCTGTGGCTTCTGCAAAACTCCCTCAAAATTCCTGTTTGATTTTTTTGCCAACCCATGATATATCGAAACCATGATGGGGAAAGTCATGATAGGGAAGGCTTAACAAGGATAATACCTGGGAGAGAGTAGTCACAGGCAGAAAGAAGAGGCTAGCTCTGCTTTTTCCTTTTCTGAAAGTCTAGAATACATCCAGGTCTAAACCCTGTTTTTAGAAAACTTAACAAGCTCAAGAATGTCCTAAGGAAGGCAATCTGTAAGGATGGATGAAGGGTCTTAAAGCTTAAATGAAGTTGAAGATTAAATTAAAACTTAAAGCATAAATGAAATTAAAGATTAAAACTTAAAGCTTAAATTCTATGAAGATAATTGGAAATGGGAGTATTGTACGAAAATTATAATAAGATTTCAGTTCAGTATAAGAAAAAACTTTTACTTATTAGATGGTTACATAAATAAAATGAGGTTGCTTAGGAAGCAGTGAATTCTCCATGACTAGGGATGGTCAAGTGCAGGGGTGGGGAATGTTGGCCTGGAGGCCACGTGTGGCCTTCTAGGTCCTTGGGTGCAGCCTTTTGATTGAGTCCGAGGTTTACAGGACATATTCCTTTTGGATTCAGTTAAAGGATCATATTTCAAGACCTACAAGGCCACATGTGGTCTGGAGGCTACAGGTTCCCCACCCCTGGCTAGCCTAAAGTCATGAGTGATATTAGTAAGGTAGCAATGTATCCACTCTACAGATAGTCTGGACTTAGAACTTGGCTGCTTTAAGGAGCTCCCAGATGGGGAAATTCCCTGTACCTTCTCTTCAACTTAGAATCTTAAAGATTTATCTAAAGCATTAATTTGCCCAGGGTCACGCATCCAGTATATATAAGAAGCAGGATTTGAACCCAAGTTGCCCCGGCTTCAAAGCCAAGTCTATCTCCATAATTCCATATTACCTCTCTGCCCCACTCCACTGATTAAAGTTGTGAAATTGTTATCATTTACTTGAAGGAAAATTCATAGATGTTCCTTTTCCTGTCCTTCCCACATTAATCATTAGCTAGTATTTGAGAGCTTTTACAGCAGATTTTAAAACTTGGAAATCTGTATCAAATGACCAATTTTGAAAGATCTCTTTAGAAAATGTAGCATTTGGGGTGGCTAGGTGGTGCAGTGAGTAAAGCACTGGCCAGCGCTGGCCTTGGAGTCAGGAGGACCCGAGTTCAGTTCCGGCCTCAGACACTTAACACCCACACAAAAAAAACTAGCCCTGTAACCTTGGGCAAGTTACTTAACCCCAATTGCCCTCCAAGCATTTGATGAGCAACCAAGATGGAGAATAGACTAAAGCGGAGGGTGTGAGTGTGTGTGAGTGTGTGTGTGTGTGTGTGTGTGTGTGTGTGTGTGTGTGTGTGTGTAGGGGGGGGGGTTGAGAAAGATACTGCTGAAAGAGAATTCTTCAGGGCGTGCTCTTTGTCCCCTAGGAGTGAATCAGCTCTGCCTTTCTGCTCATTATGACGGCGAGTCGCCGTTTGTGTTCTGAAAATGAAATGTATCCTGAGAACAGCAGATCCCAGTTCCCCTCAGCTTCTGGATATATTGATGGGAGTGGAAAAAACAAACACCAATAACTTGTTCTCTAGAAGTTGGGGGAAGATGACTTGAAACTGGAAGAGATTCCCCCCCCCCCCATTCAGGACATTAGAACCAGTTCAAGGCAGAATTTGGAAGGAGGGAGATTTTCCCCTCCTTATTCCTCCCCCCCTTTCCCAGCATCCTTTGTACCATTTCGATGGCTCCCTGCTAACTCTTATTAAAGCTTCTTTGTCCTTTCCTGTTCCCATGGAGCCTTGAGGCGTGACTGGCTTGCTAATGCTGTCCTGTCACTCCAACTTGTGGCAGTACATTCATGTATTTCACCACCTTGGCTTCAGGTTGTTTCATGTATTTATTTATTTATTTTTCATTTCATTTATTTAATGACTTTTTTTTAATTAACTTTTTTTTTCAGTTTTGAGTTCTGAATTCACTCCCTCCCCAGGTTGCGTTTTAAAAGTATTCTAGGGTAAAGTGTCTTATCCCAAAGGAATAGATCTCTGTGGATGGGAATTTGAAGCCCCTTAGCAACTGGTAGAGACATTTGGGGGGAGGGAGCATGGGTTCAAAGCGCCAGTGAGAAAAAATTGTTCAGGCACCTGCCTGTGCTGTTTGGTTTCTCATGTTTCACAGTTCCTTCTCTCTCTCTCTCCTTCCCTCTCTCTTCCCTTCCTCTTCTCTCTCTCTCTCTCTCTCTCTCTCTCTCTCTCTCTCTCTCTCTCTCTCTCTCTCTCTCTCTCTCTGTCTCTCTCTCTCTCTCTGTCTCTCTCCCTGTCTATCTCTCTCTTTCTCCCTCTCTCCTGTCTCCTCTCCTCTCCTCTCCTCTCCTCTCCTCTCCTCTCCTCTTCTCTCTCTCCCCTCCCTCTACCATTCCCTGTTGCTGATATAGAAGCTGCCAGGCCTCAGTGTTCTCTGCCTAGAAGATACTTGTATTCAGCCTCAGACTGAAAGTGCTTTGAGTAAGCCTCTGAAAAATCCACCGCCTGACATTCCACAGAGCTGTGACCAGCTGCCATCTGCCCTGCTCTCCAATGGCAGCCTAATGGGGGAAGGAGATGTACTGCCTGATGTGGCCCCAAAGTCGAAACAGTCTGTGTTTGCCCCAAACAAGCCACCCAGCTCTGGAAATCGAGGCCAATCTCAAGAAGAATAGCATAAGTGACCCGAGTGCATTTTGGGGTACAGTGAAGTAGATAGAACAATATAGTAAAACCTCCCTGATTAATCATTGCCCCTCTGCTTGAGGTCATTGACTTAACTGTCGATGGGCAGAATATTCCTCTTAAGGGCCTCTATGAGTTCCAGAGAAGATGAAGGGATCAATGTGTCCATGCTTAGCTGTGGGAGATAGAGATGAGGAAGAAAATGTGCCCTTGTGTTAGAATCAGATTTTTGGTCAGAAATTCCATCTTTGCCCCAAGTCCTACAGAACACCCCCCAGCTACCACTCCCTATTTGATCCCCTTTCTTCTCCATCCTCATTGATTCATCCTAGAATAGATGGAGTCATAGGAGATTAATGCAACAGATCAATACAGTAAAATCGTGCTAATTGTTTAAAAATGGAGAGGGAGAGGTCTGAATTCTAGGTTATTTAATAAGAAAATATGACTTTGGGGGCAGCAAGGTGGCACAGCGAATAGAGCATGGGCCCGGAGTCAGGAGGACCTGAGTTCAAATCCAGCCTCAGACACTTAACACTTAGTAGCCATGTGACCTTGGGCAAGTCACTTAACCCCAATTGCCCTTCCAAAAAGCAAAAAAAAAAAAGAAAGAAAATATAACTTTGAAAGACACATAATAATAATGCACAGCAAGAAGTCATACTTCTCCCAGCACTTAAAGAATTGAGGGGACCCATAAGTAATAATTCTTAGCTACCTTTTTAGCATAAATGGAGGGATTTTAGAGGCATCAAAAATGCCTAGAAAAAAGATCTCATAGTCCCCCCCCAATCCTATATGACATTCATTTGCTTAACAAGTTCCTTTATCCAGAATAGTACAAAGAAGTTTCACTTCAATGACAAAAAAATCTCAAAATGCAGAGATCTCAGAAGTCATTCTCCCCAGGAATCTCCCCTCCCCCATCACTAGTAAGGTGTCAAATCTAGCCTTTGCTTGAGGACTTCCAGTCTTTAAAGGAGGGGAGACCCATTCTGGAGCATGGAAACTCATCTCATCTCTGTACAGTCCTCATTATTGCTAGGAGGGTCTTTACATCAAGCCCAAGTCTGCTTCCTTATTACTGAGCTCTGTTACTCATCCCAGTTCAGCCTTCTGAGACCAAAAACAGTAAGTCCAATCTCCTCCGTCTTCTCCGTGATGAAGATCCTTTACCCTTTCTTTATCCCTTCTATCTAGGTGACCCTATTCTAGAGACATTCCAGGAGCTTGTCAACGTGAAATCAAAATTAGTGAAGTTTTTGTTCAACCTCTTTGGTTGGGGGCGGAGAGATTGAAAATGTCATTGCTTTGGTCAATGACCATGCATCTGAGTTCCTCAATGTACAATCCCATCAAAGGAAAGGTCACACCCTATGTATGCCCCTTTTTCCTTTTGGATCTAATCCCTTATTTTTTATGTCTGAATACTTTCCAGAAAGTCTTATGACAAAGTATTTGGTTTTTTTCTCTTATCATCCTGTCCTTGTTTTCTCTTGAATGCAATTGAAGAATCAAAATTGACACTTAAAAATTTTTAGATACAGGTGGAGAAGAAACTCCTTTTTGGAAGTCGGCAAACTTGAAAAATGTCCCCAGTCCCGGACTATGCATAAGACTTCTGGGAAGGATCTATGCTAGGACTCCTTTTGAGGAGAAATGGGGGAAGAGATAGACAGACCCCAGAACATACTCTTCTGGGATTTTATTTGAACCTGAAGAGGTTATATCCCAAGGAAAAGAGTTGTCTCTGAAAACTAAACGAGCCAGATACAAATAAAATTGTCTTGTCTAATTGAACCATCTAATTCTCCCTATCTCCCTGCTCCCTTCATTCTTTTCAGTGCTTGTTTAGCTGGAAGATGCCATTGGCTTGTAGGTCGCAATAGGAGAGGGCAGGCCCTGGATATTTTCTCCTTTAGTTCTATTGACAGCTTTCTTTTAGGAAAGGGATTCTAATTTCTTGAATTGTATTTTTGAATTTGACAAGCATTTATAAAACATCTACTGTGTGCCAGGTACAAACACAAAAAACCAGTCCTGGCCCTAAAGGTACTTAAATTCCTCATATGCCATTAGCCCTTGGACTTGCTTCTGAGCTAGGTTCAATTTTCTTCTTATTCCCTATTGCAGTCCCTCCTTCTGGAAAGGGAGTCTCTTGTTTGGGAGTTCAAAGTCACAGGAGCATCCTGTCAGCAAGAAATCAATGCATCTTTCCCAAGAAATGAAACGAGTCCCATGACCCTGAGGGGTGAGGAAGGGGCAAGTGTGACTCTGTGACTCTCTTTGCAGAAGCCATGACTATGGATGCAGGCACCGTTCCACCAAGACTCATAATCTGAGAGAAAGGAAGATGCCTAACCCAAGAATGTACTCAGCAGCAATTACTCATGACCACTCCCTGGAAATTTTATTTTATTTATTTTTAAAGGCTATCTTGTTTTTATTGATACTTTTTGCTTTTCTATCACATTTATTTCTGAATTTGTTCCTCCCACTTACCCTACCCAAGAAGTCAACCCTTGTAACAAAGATTTTTAAAAAGCAGTTCAGTAAAGTTAACCAGAGACTCAACTGTGTTGGACAGTACATATGATATTCTCCATCCATAGCCCTCCACTTCTTCAATCGAGGGAGGCCTGTGCCTTCAGGACAAAGTTTGGCCATTATCATCACACAGGGCTCAATTTCCATTTTTGCTTCTTTCCATATATTTTATTCACTTACAGTGAACTCAGAGACTTGGACAGTGAGTGGTCTATTCATTCATCTCTTCTTCCTTTCTCCTGATTCCTTCAATTTCCCCTTAAATCTTTCACCATTTGGGGCCTTTTTCCCCTTCATGAGTCCTCTTTAACCCACAATTCAATCTTTTTTTTCTTTTAACAACAGTGTTTTCTTGATAATTGTACTATTTCCCTTATGTTCCTGTTGTGTGAGGTTTTTCCAAGTCAAATAATCAGCTCTCCTTTGGGCTTTTGTTTGCTTGTTTAATTTTATCAAGAATACTCCAAAAGCCTTTTGTTGTCATTGTCGGCTCCATCTTTGTTCATTTATGATTAAGCTTAGATTTTTAGGATGCACCTTGTGCTCCATTGGCTTTTTGCAATGTAGTGTTCCATTCGGCTGGGATTTCTCATACATGTGGAGTGATTCTGTTATTTGAATTGCCATTCCTTCATATTTGCAGTTTGCTCTCCTCTCCTATTCCTTCCCCTCCCCTCCTCTGTCTCTGTCTCTCTGTGTCTGTCTATCTCTCCTCTCTCTTTGTCTCTTGTCTGTCTGTCTCTGTCTCTCTACCTGCCTCTCTCTCTCCCCCGTGTCTCTGTCTTTTTTCTCTATGAGTCTCTCTCTCTCTCTCTCCCTATATCTCTGTCTGTCTTTCTTTCCTGTCTGCCTGTCTGTCTATGTGTCTCTTTCTATATCTCTACCTGTCTGTCTCTCTCCTCTCTCCCCCCTCTTGGTGTCTCTGTCTGTCTCTCTGTCTCCATCTGTCTCTCTCTCTTGTCTGTCTGTCTCTCTG
>NW_027187118.1:62932-63240 GCF_028583685.1 Petaurus breviceps papuanus | reverse complement strand
TCTCTCTTTCTGTGTCTGTCTCTCTCCCCTCTGACCTCTGTCTCTCTGTTTCTTTCTCTCTCTCTCTGTCACTCTCTGTCTCTGTCTTTCTCCCTGTCTTTGTCTCTCTGTCTCTGTCTCTCTGGCTCTCTCTGTCTCTCCCCCCTCCCTCTCCTGACCTTTGTCTCTGTCTTCCCCTCCTCTGTCTCTCTCCCCCTCTCTCCTGACCTCTCTGTCTCTCTCTCTCTGTGTCTTTCTCTCTGCCTCTGTCTCTCTCCTCTGTCTGTCTCTTTCTCTCTGTCTCTCTACCTATCTCTCTTCTCTCTCCC
>NW_027187118.1:49183-62922 GCF_028583685.1 Petaurus breviceps papuanus | reverse complement strand
TCCATCTCTGCCTGTCTCTGACTCTCTCTTTGTCTCTGTCTCTCTCTATCTCTTTCTTTCTTTTCCCCCCATTAAACAAAGCAGATCCCCACATCATCTCAGTCTTATTCTCCCCCTGAGTGTGCCCTCTTTGTCAGGAGCTGGGGCAGTGTGCCCCACCATATACGGGCCCTCTGGCATCATGGCTAGTCGTTGTATTGATTGTCTATTTCCTGCCTGCTGGCCGGCTGTATTTATTATTGAAACAGTGTCTTTGTTCCAAATTTCTTCTTGGGTCATTTCCTGCAATATTGTAGTCAAGGTTTTTTTTTTTTAATTAATTTGTTATGTTTAAGTGATCTCCTCAAATCCTGTCCTCAGGGTCACTTGCTTAGAACCCAGTGTCCTTATAATGTTGATTTAGGCTTATCTTCCACCAAAATTTCTTTCTTTTTGTATTGTAAACATTTATTCTTTCACTCAGAACCTTGGCTACTTAGAAAAGGTTTTCAGTCACATGTTCCTTCTTCCCACTGTTAATTCTGCTGGCTATCTCTGCCTTCCAACCTACTTTCATTCCTAATTTTTTTCTTGTAAACGTTTTGTTTCTCTTTTGAACTACTTTGTATTTTCTTGCTGCTGTTCAGTGATTTCTACAGGATTATCTTTTTCCATTAGGTAATTTTGGCCTTTTTTTGTTTCATAGCATTATGATAATAGTTCATAATGTTCTGGACTCTCTCTGAGGTTTTACTCATTTCTCCTGGCACTGGTTTATCTACTTAGGAACTGTTTCTATTCAGACTTTCTCTCTTGAATTTTTTTGCCTTTTAAGCCTACTTTTGTATTTCCAGTTACTTCCCTTTGATTTTTCTCTCTTTGGCACCTTCCCCCTCTATTGCAGCACAGACTCCCAGGATTGAGCATGCTGGGTGTCTCTGTATGCAAGGCCATGTGCAAGGTTGATTGGCCTAGCTCCAATTCAGAGGCAGAGGCAGAGGCAGAGAGAGACAGAGACAGACAGAGACAGAGAGAGATGCAGAGAAAGAGACAGAAATATAGACAGAGAGAGGGGTCAGAGATACAGAGATAGAGAAGGAGCCCTCGGTGGATTTCTAGTCCTCTCTCTTCACTGTGCTCTCTGCTCCCCATTCCACCCATCCCCTTCCTTTCTTTCAAGTGGCTGGGCAGAATCAATGTTTCCCACCTCTTGGAGCATAAGAATGAGTTAAGGCTTATTCTGCTTGGGGCAGGCAGTTGTTCAATATAATCTACACCCCCTGACCCTGAATCACAAGTCTGAGAGGTTGCTTACACCTCCTGTGCCTAGTACTATGGAGGGCAGTGTGGGGGGAGGGGGGCGGGAGGGGGTGGTGAGGATGCTGAGTGGGAACCACACTTCTCTGGTATGAGAACCAAAAGGTTAGGTCTTTTTTCTCTTGTACAGTATTTCTGCATTATGGATTCTGCTTACTCTATAACTGACAACACGATTTCTTTTCATGAGGTTTTTGAGTTATGGAGACTGCTCTTCTTACAAATCACATTGGAGTGGTTTAAATACATAAATAAGACTTCTTTCCCCCTTGCTTCCTCTCGGTCCAATGTACATGCGAAGCACAGAGGCTATTCTTTGTGTTTTCTCATTTCCTTCTTTTTGCTACTTGGGCTGCAGACTGACATGACCACTCACTAGGTAAAGATCAGCCATTGTCTGATCCCTTGCTTATGGAGCCCCTATATGCTCTGAGGAGCATTATTCCAACTCCCATTCCCACTGCTAAATCAGATCCCTAATGCTTGGGCCCCTACCAATGAGCTTTCCCCCAAGATTATCACTTAGTAATTAGTCAGCCAGCTTAGAAAGGTGGTACAGTAACAATGGTTGGTACGAGACATGCCTCCTCCTCAGAGTCTGTGCCACCCTCCCACAGGTATACACAAAGTTTAGGGAATACAAAAGGGCAATTGACAGCTCATGGTTGGATGGAAGTAATTTTCTCCTAATTATGAGCAACTCAGAAAGTTGCCCTTAAGCTTTGTGAATCTGCATCCATCTGGACTTGGCTCCCAATGTAGAAACTGTTATCAGTTTTTGGAGGGATGCTTCTGGAACACTGAGGGAGAGTCCAAACTCTTTGAGACTCTTTGAATCTCCATTGGGCCTCCTGGCCAGGGAGACCTGGCAAAGGCTTAAGCTGAGACTTCCTACAGACAGTTCCTTCACAGCAGATACATGGCCAACCCCTTCTCAACCCCCACTAATTTATAGATGCCTAGTCAAGGCCAGGTTTACTTGTGCAATGCCCTTCCAGTTCATTGGCCTTTTAGCACTTAGTCTAAGATTTGAGTGAGAGAGACATTCTAGTTTAGGGTCATAAAGGCTAAAATTGGGTGGAATGGTTCTGACTCCATCCACACACTTACATAACAGGCCTAATCACTGAATGGGTGTTGCCTCACTCAAAGTGAGAACTTGGAAAGACCTTAGCTTAATAAAACCAAAGTCTCCCATTGCGTCTGGGGCCATTTCCAGTCCTGACCTATATCTGGCCACTGGACCCAGATGGCTCTAGAGGAGAAAGTGAGGCTGGTGGCTTTGCACAGCCCTCCCTCCCTCAAATCCAGTTCATGGGCAAGTCATGGCATAAACTCCCTGACGTCATGGTCTTCTTCAAGAACGAAGGACAAGCCACACAACACAACCACATAATCCCAGTGAGGCAATGAAACCAAATGCAGATAATAGCTGGCATTTCTATGACTCTAACATTTGCAGAGTGCTTTACAAATAGGATCTCATTTGTTCTTCACAACAACCCTGTGAGCTAGATGTTGTTATCTTCATTTTATAGATGAGGAAACAGAGCAGTTAAGTAACTTGCTCAGGGTCACACAGTAAAGCAAGATTAGAACTCCTATCTTCCTGACTCCAAATCCAACACTTTCCATTTGGCCACCTACCAGTTTAAATGGAGGTTTCTATGAAATATCTGGCCCTGGAGGTTCCATCTCGTTCTAGATTTCTGAAGGAGTTTTAAAAAAGTTATGCCCACCATCTGCTGTAATTAATTGTTTTGGATATCTTTTTCTCCCTTTTTTTTTGGAGGGGGGAAGGCAGGGCAATTGGGGTTAAGTGACTTGCCCAAGGTCACATGGCTAGTAATTGTTAAGTGTATGAGGTTGGATTTGAACTCAAGTCCTCCTGACTCCAGGGTCAGTGCTCAATTCACTGTGCCACCTAACTGCCCCTGGATCTATTTCTAAACCTTTTCCATTTTGAAAAATAACAGCTAGCATTCATTTAGCTCTTTAAGGTTTGGAAAGCCCTTTACAAATATGATCTGCTTTGATCTTCATAACAACCCTGGGAGGTAGGTGCTAGTATTATCCGCATTTTATAGTTGAGGAAACTGAGGCAAGAGCTTTAAAGTCACACAGCTAATAAGGATCTGAGGTTGGATTTGAACTCAGGTCTTTCTGACTTCTAGCTCAGTATTCCATGCACGATAATGCCACTTTAGCTCTGATTTCAATGACCTGTCAATTAGCGCTATAGTACACATTTAATGTTTAGGATTTTACTGATGGGGGAAATGAGAAGAATAAGGGAATAGTATATTGCAGAATTGGATTATTTTCATTTAATTTAAAAATCTCAGATGTATTTCTGTCATTCCCCAGATACTCTTGGAATCATGTAAACCTAACACAGTGTCCAGATTCATTTCCCAAGAAATGGGCTTTTAAAAGTTGTCATTCTACAAATGGGATTTCCCCCACACACACACATTTTAAAAATGGTAATTCATAGACCATATTGATTGTTACTGTTCAGTTGTTTTTCAGTTGTGTCTGATATTTTGTGACCCTATTTGGTGTTTTCTTGGCAAAGATACTGGAGTGGTTTGCCATTTCATTCTCCAGCTCATTTTACTGATGAGGAAACTGAGGCAAACAAGGTGAAGTAACTTTCCCAGGATCATCCAGCTGGTAAGTGTCTGAGGCCAGATTTGAACTCAGGAAGATGAGTCTTTCTGACTCCAGGTCCAGAGTTCTATCCCCTGCAGCACTAGCTGCCCTCACATTGATCATAGGGTTTCAATAATACTTTCATGCATTTATGCAGTTTTGAGGTTTACAAAACACTTTCCCTACAATTCCTCTATGCTGGTGTAATGGGAATGTAAATTTTAAAGATCTTCCCTGCCCCTAGGCTAAAGTGCACCTGGAGCCTGGGGTGGGAGGCTTGTTTTTCAGTAGATACTTCTTGATTGGCCAATCAGTCAATAAGGTTGTTACATTCTCTGAGCCAGGAGAAGGCTATATAAGCCCTGATGTATAGCTTTGTTTTGGGGCTCACTTTGAGAAGTGTTCTGTGATTTGATCTGGATTCTGGGAAGCCGTTGTCCAGAGCCCCCCTGGCTTTGAAACCCAGATGTTGTTTTATCCAAGAACCTGTGGTGACATCAATCCTGGGGACGCTGGGGTGCTTGCTGCTACAAAATGGTGTCACAAACAGGATATGCAGAGTAAAAGGAAAGTATGGGGGCTGGGATAATTGTTTGTTTCCCAGTTGTGGTAGCTGTGACTCTCTGGAGCCATGGACCAGGAGAGAAGAATGGCCTGTGTTAGAATCACAAGTGTTTAAAGAATCCCAGAATTTGAGCACAGTAACGGACCTTGGAGGACATCTAGTTCAACCCAAAAAGGAATCCCACTACAATATGCCCAACAAATAGTCATCTTGTCTGCTTTTCTGTAATCTCTGCCTATTCCTCCTGCATTTGCCATCTAGGGCCAAATAGAATAAATCTAGTCCTTCTACTATAAAATCCTGGAAGACAGAAATCATAAATCCTCCCCACCCCCATTCCCTAAGTCAAAACTTCCCCACATCCTTTGATTCCTCATTAGAGGCCCTTCATCATCCTGGATGCCCCTCTTCTGGACACTCCAGGTTATCAATGCCCACGTGAACTGTGCTTTCTGGAACTGAGCACTCTAGTCCAGCTGGGCTTGAACCACAGAATACAAAGGGATGATCAGATCTTTAATTCCTGGAATGCAAAATCAGAGGCGGGGGCTGCCTTGTTGACCCCTACTGAGCTTGCAGTCCACTAAAACCCCAAGATCTTTTTCAGACACACTCCTGTCTAACCATGCTTCCACTGTCATAGATTTGTGAAGATGATTTTTTAAACCCCATTGGAAGTCTTTACATTGATCCATATTGAATTTCATCTGATTAAACTCAGCCCAAGACACTGACTTGACAAAATCTTTTTGAATACTGACTTTGTCATTTGGTTTGAGAGCTCTCTCTCCTAGTTTGGTGTCCTCTGAAAATGTATTGAATATTCTATCTCTGCGGTCATAGACTTTGGAATTGGATGGGACCTTGGACAGTTCCAAAGTCTATGACCAATCATAAAACAAAAGCAACAACAAAAAAACCTAAACCAAGGGTGGGGAACCTGTGGCCTCAAGGCCACATGTGAACTTCTTACCAAGCCCTTGAGGACCTAGAGGGCCACATGTGCCTTCTAGCTCCTTAGGTGCAGCCTTTTGATCTAGTCCAAGTTTGACAGATCAAATCCTCTTATTAAGGGAATTTGTTCTATGAAGTTTGGATTCATTCAAAGGGCTGCACTTGAGGACCTAGAGGGTCACACATGCATGCCCTCAAGGCCGCAGGTTCCCCACCCTGAGTTCCAAACCCTATCCACAATTCAGCAAAAATGACCTTTTAAAAATGATTTCCAATGGTTGCAACTTTCTGTCATTTACCAATTGGTTTTTTAAAATTTCAGCATGGGCATTAACTTTGAACAAGTAACACCAGTGGGGACCACTGTGTTTATTTGCTAGGAGCTATGCTGCTATTTCATATATTTCCTTTCCATAATGGAAATCAGTGTTTGTATTCTCTGCTTCTGCCACTCCGTGTCACTTGAATGACTTCCCATATTTGTTTTCGTTTTCATATTTATACCCTATTATCATGCAGTACTTTTTGTGTGCCACACACCATCTATATAGCCTTTCCTCAATTGTTGGTTAACAACATAGGTTGTTCCCAATTTTTGCTTTATCAAATAGTGCTTCTGTGAATATCTTTGTTCAGATGGATCTTGTTTCCCCTTTCACTAACCTTCTTAGGGTATGAACCTGAAAGTGGGATTGCTGGGGCAAAGGGGATGACATTTGTGTTATGAACATGATATTCTTTACCTGCACTTTCATCCTGAAAATCTACAGAGATTTCCAAACTTGGCACTCCATTCATGTTTGTAGTTCTGAACACTAATTGTGTATTTCCCTCCATCCTATTCTAGTATACTTATTCCTCCTTGACAGAAAAGAGGATCATGAACCAGAAGTGACTTCTGCAGCAATGCCCTATGCTTGGTACAATCTGCTTCCTCTCCCCTCCCCTTCTTCTCTTCCCTTTAGCCAGACCCCAATCATGCGTTCCTGCCTTTCTTTACTTTTTAAAATCCGTCTTTGTTACAACCTGAGCTCAGAACTTAGGGTTTGTTTTACTTATGACTAATCCCTCCCTGAATTATGACTACATTTTTGGTATTCCTGCCTCTCCTCTCTCTGTTCTGTTTCCCTGTTGATATAAATGCAATGCTATACTAACCTCTCTATGTGTATGTGTGTGTTCTATCTACCTTTTACCAGTTCAAATAAAAGTGATGTTCAAGTGACCCCTTACTTATTTCTATAGATTTCTACTTGTATGACCCACCATTATGTAAGATAAGTTCACCCTTTCCTTGCCTTTTCCTCCTCAGTGTAGTTATCCCTTCTACATAGAGACTTTCCCCATTGTGCTTTCAATATATCATAGGGGCAACTAGGTGGTACAGTCAATAGAGCACTGGCCTTGGAGTCAGGAGGACCTGAGTTCAAATCCAGCCTCAGACATTTAGCACTTACTAGCCATGTGACCTGGGGCAAGTCACTTAACCCCAATTGCCCTCCCCCCGCTGTAAACATATATACATATACATAATGGGTTGGCATAAGAAATAAAACAAGAATTTGGGGGGAGCTTTGCAGAAGTCATAGATGACAAAGGCCAGCAGAGAACACAGAAAAAAATTTAGAAACTCAGAAATGCATAAAATATACATATAATACTGTAAAATCCCCATAAAAGAAAAACAAAAATTCAGACTTCTTCTCTGGTATGAAGGGGGGGGGGGTGTCAAAAAATTTTACTTGGATTTTCCAGATCAAGAGGACACCATGCCCCATGATATGGAAAGGATAACTGTATAGTCTTTTCCCTGCCTTTCTTTTCTTCTTTTAAAATCATAAAAACATAAGAAAATCATTCTCAGGCCCTCTTATTTTACTCCTTCTATGACTCCTGATGACAGGGTTCTTGGAAAACATTTGTATCATCTCCTCTATATGGGGGAGGGAGAGGGAGTAAGCAATTATTAAGCACCTATTATATGCCTGGTGCTGTGCTAAGCATTATATATGTATACACACATATATACACAATACATATCTGCACACATATACATATATGTACATGTATACAAGTACACATATACACATGCACACATATATATACATATATGCACACACACACATATATACACATGTATACAAGCACACAAATATACATGTGTACACATACACATATATACACATAAGCACAAATCGATATATACATACATGTATACACATACACACATATAAACATATACATATTTGCACGTACATACATATACATGTATATACATGTGTACATATATACACATAATCACAAATAGATACATATACACAAACACACATATAAATATATATAATTTAATTTAACTCTCATGATAACCCTGTGAGGTGGATGTGATCCTCATTTTACAGTTGAGGAAACTGAGGCAGACAGAAGCTAAGTGACTTGCCCAGGGTCTCATACAGCTAATAAGTAAGGTCATATTTGAACTCAGATCTTCCTGACTTCAGGTCCAGTACACTATCCAGCACCATGTATCTGCCTTCCATTCCATTTGAATACAAATACTTCATTTTCCCTTTCCATTGCCCATTTATACTTACCTTTTTATATTTCTCTTGATTCATGAGTTTCTTTCAATTCCGCTCTGGTCTTTAAATCAGGAGTGCATCAATAAAACTAGGAGAGGAATGCAGAATGGGTTAGAAAGCAGAATCTAACATGTTTACAAGAAACACTTGAAACATTAAGATGCTCACAAAGCTAAAATAAGGAGCTGGAACAAAATCCATCATGTTTCAGCTGAACTCAGAAAAGTAGAGATATAGAGATAGCAAAAATGATCTCAGACAAGGCAATAGCAAAAATAGATTTGGTATAAAGAGAGAAATGGGGAAATGCTATTTTGCTGAAAGATACCATGGACAGGGAATTAATTTTGACACAATACACATGACCAAATGGTATAGCATATAAATACTTAAAGGAAAAGCTAAATGAGTTATGGGGAGGAATAGTAAAACTAATCACAAAGGACCTCAATATATTCCTTTCAAAGCTACATAACTCAAACAAACAAATAAAAACAAGAAAGAAGGCACCTGAATAGAATTTTAGAAAAAAAAATAGATGTGATAGATCTCTGGTGATCTTTGAATAGTATACATGTTTTTCAAATGTGTGTGGCATAGGGGTGGCCAGGTGGCTCAGCGAGTAAGAGTACCGGCTCGTGTTGGGACGACCTGGAGATCGAATCCCGGGCTCAGACACTCAGCACCACACCCAGAAATAACTGGCCGTGTAACCTTGAGCAAGTTACTTAACACTGATTGCTTAAAAAAAAAACAAACCACATCAAATGTGTGTGGCACTTTTCCAAAAAATTACTAAAAAAGCCTTGAAAATAAATGCAGAAAAGCAAAAAAGATTAGACATACCCTTTACAGACCACAATGCAATAAAAACTATATTTCATAAATGGCCATTGAGATAATGGCTCAAGCTTTTAAGTGAAGACCAAACAACAATCCTAAAGAACTGTTAAGTTCAAGGACAAATCATAGAAACAATGGGTTTTAAATTAAAGAGCTAAAGAAAGAGCAAAAAAGGTTATTTAAAAAATCAAATAAAAATGATAGAGGAAAAATTGGAATAAGAAATGAGAATGATACAAGAAATTTATGAAAAGTGAATTAAGAGCTTGGTAAAAGAGCCATAAAATACATTAAGTAAATAACACCTTAAAATATAATTGGCCAAATGGTAAAAAGAGACACAAAAATTCACTGAAGAAAAGACCTTCTTAAAAAGCAGAATTGGTCAAGTGGTGGAGGATAGTAGAATGGACCAGAAAGGAAAATCTAATATGTTGTTTGTAAGAAACACATATGAAATGGAGAAATACACACTGAATTAAAATAAGGTCCTAGGCAGAATGTATTACGCTTCCACTGAAATAAAAGGGTAGGAATACTCATCATGATCTTAGCCAAAGAAACATCACTTTGGGAGTATTAAAAGCTTGCAGGTCCCCAGGGGGCGGTAGGCATCCTTTGGGTCCCCAGGGGGACGTAGGCATCCTTTGGGTCCCCAGGGGGCCGTAGGCATCCTTTGGGGCAGTGCTGCCAGAGTGATATGATCTAGGACAATGCAAGTTCCTGACCCAGTTTGGGGTCTGTTGACGTGTCTCTGATTGGAAGTTTCAGTAAACTGCAGGGCTCATTTGCTATTAGCCAGCCTAGAAATCTCTACAGGTGCATAGCAACTGAACTACCTGGTCCCTTTTGGGACTCTTGCCCTGGTTAGTCCACTGTAGGCTTCCACTCTAGACTGGAGACTAGAACTGAGTCCCTGCTCTGCTCCTAGGCTCAAAGCCACAGGGTTACTGTTTGCTTCTGAACTTGTTCCATTCTTGGTACACAGCTAAGGCCCACTAGTAATGGTTCTTCTCCATCAGCCCAATGTGTATATCTCCCCTCTCAGTCTGACACAGAACAAAGTAGTGGATGAGAGAGAAGGCAGATGGTTCCAGTTCCTGCACCCCGCCCAAGTTCAGGGATCCTTTGGCATCTCTTTCTGCCCCCAGTAGAATGCATAGTACATGTTCACAACCAATTTACCATTACATATGCTAATCAGTGGAACTGAAGCACTAATTAGGCTTATACTTCTCAATGCTAGCAATCAAACTTTACTCAGCAAGAGCATGCAAATATTAGTTTATATCAACTATTAGACAATGCAAATATTAACCTCATTAAAAACCACCCATCTGATTTCTTAGTGATAATCAATGTGTCTCTTACCAGTACTTGACAACAAGGTTCCCTCTCTGCCCAGTGTCTATTTCAGAGGTGGTTGGCTGGCAAGTTGGTAAATTTCCATCAGTCAAGCAAATGAAGGTGGGGAGGACTCAAGTTCCCAGTGACCCCAGAGCAGTCTAGGTCAGGCCTCCACAACCTGCGGCCCACCAAAGAATTTCTAGAGGTCTATGAAAAATGTCAAGGATGTTTTCCTCTACATTTTTTGCAAGCCATCTGCAATCCTTTGGCATACCTGCGGCTACTTATGGCCCATGGGTCGCAAGTTGTGCAGGCCTGGTCTAGGGCCTCCAATGGGTTCTTATAGCTCTAGCTTGGGCATTAGCTATTTAGACAAAAATTCTAATTGGTTATTGGTGACCTCAATTGTTTACCAAATAATCATTGATATTTGATGACGAAAATCAGTAATGGTGAGGATATTTACCAATTTTTTCCATCAGTGGTCTGTCCTATATGGGAGTTATTTATCAGTTGTTTATGTGCCTAAACTATAATGTGCTAATCTTAAAATTTAAAGAGAAGCTATAAAAAAAATAAACAAAAGAACACTTCATCACAAAATGGTGACCTGATAAATAATGGAGTCAGTTATGTCAAAGCAACAAATACATTCTCACTATATTCCACCTTCTTACTTGTGCCTATCCTTGAAATATCTAGAAAGGTCTACAAATAATATTTAAAATTATCACCAATACAAACCAAATAACAATGGCAAACTTGGAATGTTTACATTGTTTAGGTTTAGAACATATAGTATGGAGAAACATCAATATTTACTTAGCATTAATAGATTTGAAAATAGGATCTGGATACAATTTGACACTTTCCAATTGTCCCATGGTCTCTCATGGCAAGTCCTCTACAAGACCAAGCCAGGAGCTTAAGTAAGAGAACATGTTAAATGAACTCTTAATCTCTTCCTACTAATACTGGCACTCAGTGATTTTCTTTCTAGTGATCAGTATCATATACTTCATGATTCCAATCCACCTATCCAGCCCCAACCTCTCTCCAGTATTGTATCTCCAAATGCCTTTCAGGTATTTAGAACTGGATGTCAGTAGATATCTTAAACTTAGCATGCCCCAAAGAGAACTCATTATCTTTTCCTCAAACGTTCCCTGTTACTATCAAGTGCAACACTATCCTCCTAATTCCTCGGGTTTAAAACCAAGGTGTGATTGTGGATTTCTCACTGTCTCTCACACACCCCCCATCTCCACCTCATACAGATTTGTTGTCAAGCCCTGTCCCCTTCTCAAAATGGCAGAGTAAGGGCGAGGAATTTTGTCTTAGCTACCTTACAGCCTCCTCCACAATGACCTACTTCCCTGTTGGGTGAGATAGATTTCTCTACCCGACTGAATGTGTGTATATGTATGTGTGTGTACGTATGTAAGTATGTGAAGGACAGAAAATTTCAAGCTCTCAAGATTTTCTTCCACAAAAAAACATAAAATGGCACCCCAGGGAAAAATAAATAATATAAATGAATAAAAATAGAGCAGGTAAAAATAAAAATAAAAGTAGAGCCAGAGGGGGCCGGAGCCAAGATGGCAGAGTAGAAACACTACCTCCGAGTGGCTCCAGCTTCCACCCTCCCTAATCCATGTAAAAAGGGGACTCTGAACAAACTTTGGAGCTGCAGAACCCACAAAATGACACAGAGAAGCTAACATCCCGCTGAGGACAGCCCAGCAGGCAGGCAGGAATCCAGTGCAGCGCTCTGGGAGCCAAGCCTAGCCCCACACCAAGGCTTCAGCCACAGGGCGGGCCTGACCAGCTGCCAGCCAGAGAAACTCCAGATTAGCAGCAGCTGTGACCGTTTCCAGATTTATCAACACATAGACACAAAGGACAAAGTGAGAGGTCACTGCAGTCTGGACTTTGGAACCAGTAAGTGGGAGTGCATGGCTTTTGCCCCTGGGGCAAGAAGCCGCTGAGACACTGGCACAGCCAGCCAGCAGCCATCAGCTCCTGGCCTGCAGAGTGTAGGGGGACCAAGCGACCAGTCTCAGGGGTAATCACTCTTGCTTTAACCTGCTTGGATCTGAATTGCTGTCTAAGGTGGAGGTTCTGGGGTGTGTGTCCAGCTTGCCAGAGCATGTGGAGACCTCAGAGAGGGCACCCATCTAATATCTCCGGCAGCTGAGAAAACCCCAGCGTTTGGGACGAAAACTCCCCTGTCTGGTGGCAGAGTCCTACTGTGGCAAAAAGCCCAGGGGTCAAGTGACTGAGCGGCAACATGACCAGGCAAAGGAAACAAAGCAGACAGAAGATTCCAACATTACACTCCTATTTGGGGGACAAAAAGGAGCAAAGCATGGAACAGGAAGAAGACAGGGAAGTCAGAACTCCTGCACCAAAAGCTTCAAAGGAAAATACGAGCTGGTTACAGGCCATAGAGGACCTTAAGAAGCAGATAAGAGAAGTGGAGGAAAAATTGGGAAAAGAAATGAGAACGATACAAGAAAATTACAAAATGAGAGTCAACAGCCTCACTGAGGAAAATACCACCTTTAAAAACAGACGAACTCAAATGGCAAAAGAGGTTCAAAAAGGCAATGAGGAGAAGAATGCCTGAAAAAGTCAAATTTGCCAGATGGAAAAAGAATCCCAAAAGCTCACTGAGGAGAATCATTGCTTCAGAATTACATTAGAGCAAATGGAAGCTAATGACTTTATGAGAAATCAAGATGCTGTTAAACAGATCCAAAAAAATGAAAGAATAGAAGGCAATGTGAAATATCTCATGGGAAAAACCACTGACCTGGAAAATAGATCCAGGAGAGATCATTTAAAAATTATTGGACTGCCTGAAAGCCATGATCAAAGTAAGAACCTAGAAATCATCCTCCAGAAAGTTCTCAAAGAAAACTGCCCTGATGTTTTAGAACCAGAGGGCAAAATAGAAGTTGAAGGAATCCACCAATCACCTCCTGAAAAAGATCCCAAAAAGAAAACTCCTAGGAATATTATAGCCAGGTTCCGGAATTCCCAGATTAAGGAGAGAATATTACAAGCAGCCAAGAAGAAACAATTTGAGTATTGTGGAAACACAATCAGGATAACCCAGGATCTGGCACCTTCTACACTGAGGGATTGAAGGGCTTAGAATATGATATTCCGGAGTACAAAGGAGCTGGGATTAAAACCAAGAGTGACCTACCCAGCAAAACTGAGTATCATGTTTCAGGGGAAAATATGGTCATTCCATGGAATAGAGGACGTTCAAGCATTCTTGCTGAAAAAACCAGAGTTGAATAGAAAATTTGACATTCAGATACAAGAAGCAAGAGAAGCATGAGAAGGTAAACAGGGAAAAGAAATCATAAGGAATTTATCAAAGTTGAACTATTAACATTCCTACATGGAAAAACAATAATTGTAACTTATGAAACCTTTCTCAGTAGTTGAAGGGAATAGAAATATGTGTATATATATATATATATATA
>NW_027187118.1:40571-48783 GCF_028583685.1 Petaurus breviceps papuanus | reverse complement strand
GGGGGGGGGGCAGTTGGAAGCACCCACTTTTGAAAAGGGATGGGATCAAAGTAGAGAATAGAACAAGTGGGAGGTGGGATAGGAGGGAGGGAAATATAGTCAGTCTTTTACAATATATCTACTATGTTACTGTTTTTCATTAGCTACACATGTACAACCTATACTGAATTGCTTATCTTCCCAGTAATGGTGGGTGACAAGGGAGGAAGGGAATGAATCTGGAATTCAAAGTTTTAAAATCAAATGTTTATATATATATACTGTTATTAATACTAATTTACATGTAATTGAGAAATAAGATATATAGGCACTGGGGCATAGAGATCCCCTGGAAAAGTTGAAAGGGGTATGGGAGAAAATATGGGAGAGAGCAGATTGGAGGAGGGGATATCCTGTGGGACAGCTAATTTGGGGAGGTGGGTAGGGGAAAAACAGGGAGAAATTTTGCAACTCAAAATCTGGCAGAAATTAATGATGTAAATCAGAAGTTAATAAAGTATTTGGAAAAAAGAGTAGAGACAGAATAGGGATTCTGGGATAATCTAGGAGGAGATCTAAAGAAAAATCCCAGGAAGAAATTTAGTCCCTGTGAAGAGTAAAAACCTCCAGGCCTGGGTTGGTGTAGCGGCAAGCACCCCAAGCGTCCTAAGGGTTTGCCGCCACCACAGGTTCTTGGATCTGCTTTGTTAAAGGAAAGCAACTCAAAATGGGTTAACAAGCTTACTTTAATCAGTCAGACATATATCGTTTACCTTGTTCAGGGGAAATGGTCAGCACCCCGAACTTCAAAGCATACAGGCAGAATTATCAAGACAGAAACAGATCAAGTAGACAGCTTTCCAAACTGTCCAGCCATTACATCCATACCCAGTCAACATCTGGGTTTCCACATCTGGGCTTTTCAAAGCCGGGGGACTCTCAACAACGGCTTCCCAGAATTCAGATCAAATCACAGAACACATCTCAAAGTGAGTCCCAAAACAAAGCTACACATCAGGGCTTATATAGCCTTCTCCTGGCTCAGAGAATGTAACAACCTTATTGACTCACTGGCCAATCAAGAAGTATCTACTGAAAAACAAGCCTCTCTCCCAGGCTTCAGGTGCATTTTAGCCTAGGGGCAGGGAAGATCTTCCAAATTTGCATTCCCATTACAGTTGGTTTAAACAGTAAGCTACAAGCCCTGGGGTTAGCTGGGTTGGAAGGCTGCCTTGACCCCAGTTAGAGGAACTTTTACCCCAACAATGAAGGGAGTCAGGAGTCTGAGCTGGGGAAGATCTAGGGAACCACTTCTGACAAGGAACACCAGACCCAGCTGTACTGCAGAGAGTAGCTGGGGCGAGAAGGAACCAGCACACACCCGGTGAGTGCAGAATCAGTGGGGCAGGGATACCGCTAGTTGTGGGCACTTACAAGAGGCTGAAGGTCCTGGTTTGAGTGCAAGGTCAGAGGAGGGAACTGAAGACGATCTGAGGCCAGAGGCATCATTCCCCACACCCCAGGACTATAAATGATTATAAAAACTAAATTATTGCCCCAAAATATGCACAGACAAAGGAGAAAGAATACAGATATAGAGAGTTACTATGGGAATAGCGAAGACTGGGATTCATCTTCAAAGGAGGATACTGAAGCAAAGAAACCCTCTTCTACCCCAAAGAGTAGTGTCAAATGGCCACCTACCCAAAAAGAATTCATTGAAGAACTTAAAAAAGACTTTTAAAATAAATAAATAAAAATAAAATGAGAGAATTTGAAGAAAAATTAAAAAAAAATAAGAACAATCCAAGAAAAACCAGATTATTAAAAGAAGATCCACAATCTTGAGGAAGAAAATGACTCCTTGAAAATCAGAATTGGTCAAGGGAAAGCCACTGAAGTTATAAGCGATCAAGAAATAAAAAAAGAAAATATAAAGAATGACAAAATAGAAGAAAATATGAAATATCTCATAAGAAAAACAACTGATCTAGAGAACAGATCAAGAAGAGAAACTATAAGAATAATAGGACTACCTGAAAGTTATGATCAAAAAAAGAATCTTGATACAATAATACAAGAAATAATTAAAGAAAATTGTCCTTAAGCATTAGAATAAGAGGGAAAAGTAGAAATAAGAAAAATCACCACTTGAAAGAGATCCTATGAGGAAAACTCACAGGAATATTACATTTAAATTCTGAAAGCCCCAGCTTAAGAACAAATACTATGAGCAATAAGAAAAAAAATTACATATGATGGTACCACACATAAAGTCACACAAGACCTAGCACTGGTGACACTAAAAGATTGAAGGTCTTGGAACACTACATATCAAAGAGCAAAAAAGCTGGGCTTCTGGTCAAAATTATCATACCCAGCAAAGTTAAGCATAATTCTGAATGGAAAAAAAAATGTTTAATGAATTATCAGACTTTTCGAACTTTGTTTAAAAAAAAACTGAATTTAATAGAAGATTTGACATACAAGAGCCAAGAGAAATATAAGGTACATGCATCAATTAAAAGGGACTCAATAAGAACAGATTGTTTACCTTTTATGTATGTAAAATGTAAAACCTATGTCTAAATTTGTTGTTAGTAATTAGGTAGCCTATAAGTAAGATTGGGGCAGACCTGAGTATGATATGACTTCAAAAAGTAAAACCATTCAAGAACAACTGAAAGAGTAATTATACAGATGAGGTGTGAGAGGCAGAACCAATATAGAGGAATTAGATGGTGGAGGAGGGCTGTTAGTTCTAGAAACCTATTTTCGTAGCGAATGGGTTCAAGAGGGAAAAATGCATATACATCTAGAAGAGTATAAAAGTCTTCTAAATATAGAAAGAAATAAAACTCTAAAGGTATAGGGAGTGGGGAGAGGATAAATAAGGGATCTTTACAGGGGAGGGTGAGGGAATAAGTTAAAAGGGGAATACAGAAGGGTGTTAGAAAAGTGGGAATGGGAGGATGAGGGAGGAATTCTTGGGAGGATAAGGGAGGGATCTTTAGAGGGGAGGGTGAGGGAGTAGTTGAAAGGAGTGTACAAAAGGGTGTTTTGATTTATGGGAAGGGAAGGATAATGGATTGTTGTAGTGGGGGTAGGTTAAGTAAGAGGAGGTCAAGGTAGCAGGTAGAACTAAAGTAGAGGAGTTAGGAAAGATAGAAAAAAGATACACACACAAACAAAAATAAAGATTAGAAATGGAATCTCTTAGGGAAAGTAGATAGATAGATAGACAGATAGATTGTGTGTATGTATGTTTATATACACATACACACATATATGTATATACACTCTAGTATGTTTGTATACACACACATATATGTATAGTATATATGTATATATAGTATATATGTTTATGTATGTTTATGTACACATACACACATATGTGTATAGTATGTGTGTGGGGGAGGAGAACAAAGTGAAAAGTGCACAGCAGAGAACAAAAGGAATTGTACAAGGAAACAAAAGATAAACAGCTTTCAACATAACGTGTAGTATTTAGTATATAAGCTTTCTTGAAAGGGAAAGTTATTGCTATATATTCTGAATCCTCTGCTATATTCTGCTGTGTACATGGTATGTTTTTTCTTTTCTTATTTTATATTTGTTTAATATTTAAATTTATAATATTTCTTTTTCTTATTATGTATTTAAGTTTTAATATTTGTTTAAAATATTTTTAAGTTGTTTGCAAGAGAATGTTAAGATTGAGATTGTTCAGCTGGGTTGCATGTAATCCACCATCTTAACAATAGTCGTTTTTACCAAAGAAGTTACTGCTCATTATTGCATTTGTTTCAGTGGGAAGTTTTTCTGGATTTTTTTTGGCCAACCAAAAAGAAAAACAGTACTCTCTTCGTACTCTTTTGGCTGTGTGGTTCAGGATGTGAGATTTTTTTAAAGTCTCACCAGTGTGTGACATTAATTAAAATAAATGATTGCTCTTACACAAAAAAACAAAAACCCTGCCTTCTTGTTTTTTCATTTACCTGGAAGTGGATAATATTTTGACCCACTAAGAATAGAAAGGAGAATAAATATTCTCATTTCTGAGATTTTCTCAGGATTTATGTGCTGAGAGCACTCCCAGGTATGACTCAGGGTGGTTTTTAGCACGTTCCAAGAGCTGACATTTTGTGTTCCAAGAGGTTTCTTCACGCTGATGCCCCCTACTTGAAATGCTCTCCTGCCCCTCTCATTCTCTTCTCCATGGCAACCACAAAGCCTGTGCTACTGCTTCTGGCAATTTCCTTTGTCAAGCTCTGAATATCTCCCATTCTTTCTCTTTTAACCCCTGCTGACACCAACATTGCAGCTTTTACAGACTCAGTTAGATCAGGATTCTGGATTCAACATTTCCTTCAAGCTCAATCATTATAGGTTTTAAGTCCCTTGTCTGATCTGATATTCTAGCTTCATTTCCCCCTCCAAATTGGGGCATTTAGAAGAGGGACTTACCTCCTAGCTGGAAAATTTTGTATCCTAAGCTCTCAGCCACCTCCAAAATTCTCCTTTAATAGCACCAGGAAGCCAGGACATTCAGTATTCTAAGGACGTTCCAAGACATGACATTTTTAGTTCTAAAGTCACATGTGATCTATAAAGTTTTTTAATTTATTGAATTATTATAATGCACATGCATCTTGCTGGTTATTGATTTTTTAAATTATTGATTAGAGAAATGCAAATTAAAACAACTCTGAGGTACCATCCCATACCTCAGATTGACTAAAATTATAGAAGGAGAAAATGACAAATTCTGGAGGGGATGTGGAAAAAAAAAGGTACACTAATTCACTGTTGATGGAACTGTGAACTGATCCAACTATTTTGGAGCACAATTTGGAATTATGCCCATGGAATTATAAACTGTGAATACCCTCTGACTCAGCAATAACACTATTAGGTCTATTTCCCAGGGTTATCAGGGAAAAAAGGAAAAGAACATATATGTCCTAAAATATAGCAGCTCTCTTTGTGGTAGCAAAAAATTGGGAATTATGGGGATGCCCAATTGGGGAATGGCTAAACAAGTTGTAGTATATGATTGTGATGGAATAATACTGTGCTATATAAGAAATGATGAGCTCAGTGATTGTAGAAAAACATGGAAAGACTTACATGAAATAAAGCAAAGTGAAATAAGCAGAACCAAGAGAACATTGTATACAGTAACAACAAAATTGTTTTAAGAATAACTGAATTACTAAACTATTCTGAGTATTCCAAGTGTTAGAATCAGCTATAAAGGACTTGGAAAGGAAAATGCTCTCCACCTCCAGAGAAAGAACTGATATATGGAAGTATGCATTATATAGTTCCACATGTATATCCATATCAAATGTTGGCTTTCTCTACTTCAGGGTTGGGAGGGTGGGAGGAAGACAACTTAGTATATAAAATGTAACAAAAGAAAAAAAAAGAATCCCCTCAACACCATCACTAGCAGACTAGTGTCTGCTGAAAGTCTTTCAGTCTTGAACAAATGGAACTCATCACCTCTCATGGCACCTCATCCCATCTCTGTACAACTCTCTAGGAAAAAAACTCTCTAGAAAGCTCTTCTATCCATGAAGCCAAAATCTGCTTTCCTATTAGTTATCCCTGTTATTTATCTTAGATCAACTCTTTAAGGCTAAGAAGAGAAAGTCTACTCTTCCCATTGTGACCCCACAAATATTTGTAGGCTGTGATCATAACCCCCTCTCTCTAGCCCTCGGTTTTCCCTTCTCCAAGATAACATCCCTTATTCTTTCCTTATATGATCTATCCTGCTTATCTAATTCCTGAGATACTTCAGGAACTCCTCAGTGTCCAAGCCAAACTAAATTATCATCAATTCTAAATTAGTGAAATCAGGACAATTGAAGTTTCCATTAATTTTCTCTAGAGGGAATTGAAAATGCCATTGCTTTGGACAATGGCCTGAATACCAATCTGGGTTCTTCAATATATGAGCCTACCAGATGGTTTTGGTTTTTTGCTTTGTTTTTTAAGATGAAAGCAACCTTCTTGGAGAGGTCTTGCCTTATGCCTCCTTTTCTTTTTTGATCCTATCCCTTCTTTATATGACTAAAGACTAAGAAGTCCACCCATGGTGACAGTACCTGTCAACATTCAACATATTCCTGTTCTCTCTAGAAAACAACCAAGTATCAAAATTGGTATATGTGAATTTTTAGATTAATGTTAAAAGGAAATAATCCTTTTTTAAAGTTTACTGTCCTCTAGTAATATCTCAAGTCAGGTAGCATGCAGTTAGAAAGTAAGCAGGGGAGAGATAGAGACAGAGACAGAGAGACCCCAGAGCATACTATTTTTGCCTCTGGTTGGAGCCCAAGGAGGATATGTCTTGGTGAAAAGAGTTGTCTCTGAAAAAGCATATCTTGATGTAAATAAGAGTCTTATATGATTGAATCCTCTCATCCCTTCTTCCCTCTTACCCCTTTACATTTTCATTTTTTTAGTAGGTGTTTAATCAGAGAGGATGCTATTCAACTGTAGGTTTAATACAAGAGGATGACCAGGATGGACCCTTCATTTTTTTACCTTAGTTCTACACGGTTACTCTTTTTTTGCTTTTTTTTTTGGAGGGGGGAAGGCAGGGCAATGGAGGGGTTAAGTGACTTGCCCAAGGTTACAAGGCTACTACTACATGTTAAGTGTCTGATTTGAACTCAGGTCCTCCTGACTGATTTAATGTCACATTTGAACTCAGGTCCTCCTGACTCCAAGGCTGGTGCTCTACACTCTTGACACAACTTTCTTTTAGGAAAGGGATTAGAATCCTTTCTTGAATTGTATTTGCAATTCAACAAACATATGGGTTTTTTGTTTGTTTGTGGGGGGGGGGTCTTTTTGGAAAACAACCACTTACCAGACATGGAGTTAAGTGTTGGAACACAAAGATGGAAAAACAAAAAACTCAAATTCCACATGTGACCTTGCTCCCTTGAGCTAATTTGATTCAGGAGCTGCAATTTTCTTACTCTCAATTACAACTCCTTCTCTTGGAAGGGGATTCTCTGGTTTGGGAATCCAAATTCAGAAGGCCTATCAGCTCAAGGAGCCCCTGTCTCTAACCCCCAGTAGTTTGTAGAAATGAATTAATCTGTCCCAAGAAATGAAACAAGTTTCATGGGGCAGGGAGGGAGGAAGAGGAGGGGCAATAAGCATTTATATAACACCTACTATGTACCAAGCACTATGCTAAGTGATTTACAAATATTATTTCATTTGATCATTTGATACAAATCTTATCTCATTTGTCAGAGAAGGTGACCCATGACCCAGTGACTCTCTTTGAAGAAACTGTGACCATGGATCCAGGCAGAGCTCCATCAGGCTCAGCAAGACCTACCCGTAACCATTCCCTAGAAATTTTGCTTTCTTTCTTTCTTTCTTTGCTTTTTGGAGGGGGAAAAGCAGGGCAATTGGGGTTAGGTGACTTGCTGAAGATCACATGGCTAGTTTTTTTGTGTGTTAAGTGTCTGAGGTTGGATTTGAACTCAGGTCCTCCTGACTCAAGGGCCAGTGCTCTATTCACTGCAGCACCTAGCTGCCCCCATTTTCTTTCTTTTTTAAAGAGTTTATCTCATTTTTGGATACCTTATGTTTTTCCATCACATTCATTTCTAAATGTATTTCTCCCACTTCTACCACCTGGAAAAAGAAAAAGGAAAACAATGCAATTCAATTCAGTTCATGCAGTATTTGGTTTCATGCCTCTCTAATGTAATATTGGTTTTCTAATTGTGTTTTGTCTACCATCCTACTAGACCAGGGGTGGGGAACCTGTGGCTTCGAGGCCACATGTGGCCCTCTAGGTCCTCAAGTGAGGTCCTTTGACTGAATCCAAACTTCATGGAACAAATTGGATTTGGCCAAAGGGCTGCACTTGAGGATCTAGAGAGCACCATGTGCCCTCAAGGCTGCAGGCTCATTACTCCAGCCTAGACCATGAGTGTTATGAGGTCTGGGACTGCCTGACCTAAACTTTGTATTTCTCCTTGTGCCTCCAATGATGCTTCTCCAAATGGTAGATAATTAATCAATGTTTCCTGAGACCAAACCATTCTGCAAAGAGGAGTAACCTTCTACTTGACTTCAGGCCTCCAGTTTCATTCTGTTGAGGGGGTGTAGCGGCAAGCACCCCAGTGTCCCCAGGTGCCTGCTCACACAGGTTCTTGGATCTGCTTTGTTAAAGGAAAGCAACTCAAAATGG
>NW_027187118.1:24693-40561 GCF_028583685.1 Petaurus breviceps papuanus | reverse complement strand
GTAACAACCTTATTGACTCACTGGCCAATCAAGAAGTATCTACTGAACAACAAGCCTCCCTCCCCAGGCTTCTGGTGCACTTTAGCCTAGGGGCAGGGAAGATCTTCCAAATTTGCATTCCTATTACAGGGGGCAAAAAGAAAAGTTGGTGAGGAACAAGATTTCTTTGTCCTTCTGGGTCATTTACTACTTAGTCTCCATCCTCCATAGTGAAGAGGAGTAATAAAATCTGATCACCTTACTCTATACCTTCCACCTCATGCTGACCTTGTCCCTAGCCTGAACTCCATTCTTCTTTGGGAAGAGGAGTGGTACCTTCCATTCACTGATGAACATCTTCATAGCCAGTCATATTCTATGCATCCCAGTGATCCTGAACCCCTGTAGGTCATTATCCAAACCCCATATCCCATCCCGCACTACCTGATTACTTATTACTATCCCCTTCAACCCTCTCACAACAAAGTTCCAACCAATCACCACTCTCTCTTTCCACAGTGCCTTCTGGAATGCTAATTCCATCGGCAACAAATTTCCCTTCATCCTAAATCTTTTCCTCTTCTACTCCGTCCATTTCCTAGCAATCGCTGAAACCTGGCTCTCCCCAAAGACACAACGTCCATGACTGATCAGTACTGGCTGCATCTTCACAAATTCCCCATGACTCACTGACCCAGGCAGGGGAATATTCTATGCTCCCCACTCCCCTTCCAGGTTCTCATCACTCAGTAACCTCTCCTCCTTTGAGGTTCATGATGTTCATCTCTACCACTCAATCCAAATCTTGATGGATGTTGTCTACAGACTTCCAGGTTGCTCCTCTTCCTTCATCAGTGAGTTTGGCGCCTAGCTCCCAATTTTTCTCTCTATTCCAACTTCTGTCCTCATATTAGGGAATTTCGGCTTATATACTGACTCTTCATTAAACACCCTGACTGCTCACTTCTTTAATCTACTGATTCCCCATGACCGACTCCTCCACCCCACCTCAGCCACACACAAAGATGGTCATACCCTTAATGATGGCCTCTTGATTGTTCCACAAAGGAAACACTCTATCTTTAAGCTCAAGGAATTTTGTCTGGATGTCCTTCATGTCTGGAACTCTCTCCCCCTCCTCCACTCTGACTAATGACCTCCCTGACTTTCTTTAAGCCCCAACTAAAATCCAATTTGGTACAGGAAGTTTTTCTCATGCCCTCTTCTTTCTAGAGCCTTTCCTCTGCTAATCATTTATCCTACATATAATTTACTCTTTCTGTTTGTTGTCTCCTGCATTGGGTTGTATGGGTGTCTGTGTGTGTATTCACATACATGATATGTTCATATATGTGAACATGGATAATAGAGAAAATACAAGAAGAAAGAATAAAGCATAGAATATATACATATGAACATATATAAAATGCAAGTTTGTGAATTGCAGAGAAATGTACAAAATAGATAAAATACTGAGTATTCATATATGTATATATGAATTCCATGTGTACTAGTACATATGAATAGAGAAAGAATACATGAGTACTGCTGTATATGAATATAGAGAAAATATATGAATATTTGTGGATATGAATTTACAAAGACAGTCAAGTTTTATTAAGTGGACTGAGGGATGGTTGTGTGGTTGTGTGGTTTGTCCTTCTTTGTCCAACAGGACATCCGGGAGATGATGACATACATGACTTACAGTTGACTTTGACAAGGTCACCAGCCTCACTTTCTCCTCCAGAGCCATCTGGGTCCAATGGCCAGATATAGATCAGGATGACTGAAGATGGCCCAGGATGCAGTGGGAGACCCTGGACCTTTTAAGCTAAGGTCTATCCAGATTCTCCCTTTGAGTGAGGCAATGCCCATTCAGTGAATAGGTCTCTTGAAGAAGTGAGTCAAGGGATGTCTCCTTTAATAAAAAAAATTAAAAAATCAAATTGGGAAGGGAGGACCCTCAGAGTTGCTGGCCAAAATGAAAACAGTTACTATTTATACTTACTCTGATCCAAGAGGATCTCAAAATAACCATTAAGTGGTACTTGGTCAGGGACCTATTGTTGTCCAGTCCATGAGATCCAGAGTGAATTGAATTTAAGGCTTGGTCTTTGAGAAGAAATCTATCCAGTAAACCCTAAGTTAACTAGGTAGCTTTTGGTCACCAAACATTACCTTCCTTTAGACGGAGAGAAGAGGAGAGGGGAGGGGAGGGGAGGGGAGGACAAATTGGCAAATTGAGTTGGCAAATTGGAATTGGCCAAATGGGTGGGGGGCCCCATTCAGGTAACCGGGACTACTCACAGTTTGTGGTTTATCCTTCGTCCTAGAAGAGGACCATGGCATCAGGGAGATGTTGACACAGAAAGGGATGACCAGACTGATGGATATACAGGTCAAGGGATATCTGTTCTGGTCCTGGTCCTGGTCCTCTTGTCTTCTCGCCCTACTCAGCTCCCGGAAAGGCAGCATACTGAATCTACCCCAGAGTTACAACAAGTTTAAGCACAGCACTTGATACCCAAATGGAGGTCTTTTCTTCATCTTGACACGAGGCAAGTTCTCAGCAATCTTTGTTCCTGGGGAGACAAAGCTTAGCAAGGACACAAGATACATTGCCAGTCTCTTCATTAATTCATTCTCTGTCTGCAGAACAATCCTAGGACCCCTGAAAACAGTAGCAAAACCCTCTTCCAGGATTTCTGTAAACATACAACAAGAAAATCCTTCTTCAGGGCTTCTGAACCAACAGGAAGGTTCCAAGACTTCTGCAACAACAGCACTGTCCTTCGCCAGTGGACAAATCTGGCAAAACAACATCAAAACAGACGGACAAAGTACCAGCACAACAGCCATGTCTTCTCAGTCCTTGGCAGCTCTGGGTGGCAGCTCTCAAAAGTCCTGGGCAATTCAAAGTGGCCCTCAGCAATCCTCTCTGTCTCTCTCTGCCTCCAAAGGTGCTGCTTCCAAAAAGTTCTTCTGCCTCTCTCCTGTGTCTCTCCAAATCTACATCACCAGCTCCTCCCAGTCCAGCCCTCTCTTTTCACATCAACAAGTCCATCCCACAAGTGGGATTAACAAGCTCTGGGTTTTAACACCAAAAACCAAGCCAATACAGGGGGATCTTTATATTCCATTACTATTACACATACATAGCACCTTCACCAGAGAAATTGCCGTGGAACCACTTGCAGGGATTGGTTTGGGGTGTGACCCTGGCGGTGGCAGGGAAAATGAGCCTTGGAGGGGTGAGTGGGGGTGGGTAGTAGCAGAGAACAGAGCAGCCCAACTGTTAGTGATGCGCCGGAGACCAAGCCTGGGGTCATAGAGGGATGGGGAGAGGAGGTGAAGGACTGGATTGGCTGGAGAGGGTTTACTGTCTCACAAAAGTGGGTTATGACGTCACTGGCAGTCAGCTGTTGAGGGGGTGGGGAGTGTTCTTCTAGTGCAGACTCAGCTCTGCTTGGCTCAAAGCTGGCTCCCTGAGTACCACCCTGGATTAGAAGTAGATATCTGGGTGACAAGATGTCAGAGGACTGAACCAACGCCCCAATGAGGCTTCACCACCTCAACAGGGGACCCAATGGGCCACAAGAAGCCCACTCTGAAGCCCCTGGACACTCCCATATGGTAAGGCAATGATCCCCAACTGGTCCTTAGCAGACCTTCGCCTCCCTGTCCCCTGGGTTCCAAGGTGTCCTGTGTGACATGGGGAACAGAAGAGTTTTCCTGGAGCTGAACAGCATAGAAGTTAGGCTTGCAAGAGTGGGAAAGAAGGAGGAAGTTGTCCACAGAGCAGAGCCAGGAATGGTAGGCAGAATAAAGGGATCAGGCTGGGCCACAGAAGGGTATTGTGGTAGTCAGGATCAAAAAAGGGCCAAAGCTCATGTGTCCTTTCCTTTTCGACTCTGGGCAGGTCAGACAAGCTGCCCCAAGAAGGAGGAGGAGGGCTCCTCCCCGTCCTATAGAGATCTACCTCAAAGACATCACATCACATCACTGCTGCAGACAGTCTGAAGTGGAAGACCATTAGGCCAAAAGCCAAAGCAAATTTGCAGTAAAAACGATGCCATGAATATGGGACAACACCTTTGCCAGGAGCGATCCAATACCTTCAACGGTCTCAGTGGATACACACTGACTTTTAGAGAACCGACATTGGTATAAGGATAAAATGAAGGCAACAGGGAAAGACTTTAGCTTACATAAAATGCACTCCAACCTGACCTGTCCCAAAGTGGTGTTTGTTAATGAGTGACAAGGGGATATTCCTTGAACAAAGGAAACTTTCACGCACACACCTAATGCAGATATAAATCATTTGTCTCTCATAGTGAGGGGAAGCCAGGGAACACCAAAGTGCCTTAGCCAACATTTGATGTACTTTCTAAGGAGAGAGATCTGGCACCAAAGGGCAAAATAGGTTTAGACCATTAACTCATCTGTAAAATCTCATGGAAAAGGCTGATCTCCTCATGGATGGCAATTTCTATGATCTCTCTGTATATTGACATCTATAAGTACTCACATATTCCTATATTATCTCTTACTTTACATATATCCTCTATATATTCACACATATAGGTGAGTACTCATACTCTATATTCATATATAAGCAATCACATCAATCACATATTCACAATATAGTAATATAAACTCCAATATTCTCTCTTGCTATTTATATATATATGTATATTTCATATATCCCTTATATTCCCATGAGTACTCCTGTATTCTCCCTATATTAATATATCCATGTATATTCCCACACGTAGGAATACTCACATTCTCTCTCTCTGTCTCTCTTGCCCCCTCTCTCCTTTTCTCTCTCCTCTCCTCTCTCTCTATCCCTCTCTGTCTCTGTCTCTGTCTCTCTCACTCCTTCTCTCTCTCTCATTTATACGAATATACAAAGGTTTTTATGAGGGCATCTACCATGGTTCTTTGTGGTCCTCTCACACTGTGTGCCCTGTAGCCGGGCAACTTGCGCTACATACAGTGACTTGGGAAAGGCAAAATGAGCCACAGAGGGAGTGTGGGGGAGGGCAATATGAGGTTGGTGAGTGCGATGCCTGGGGGAGGCCGGTGGAGGATGGGCCAGGATTGGCAGGAGGTGGACTTCCGTTTCACAAAGGTGGGTGCTGCCTGCACAGGTCATCGGTGCACAGCGGGGGGTCCACCTTGCCCAGTCTCAGCTCTGAGGAGCTCTGAGTTCTGGGTCTTGATGGAGAGATGCAAGGGGATCAGCCCAAAGTCCACCTGAGGGTTAGTCTCTTAAGCAAGGGCCACAAGCAGTCATAAAACACATGCCTGGAGACCTCTGGTCACTTATGGAAGGTTAGGGAAGTGGTTTCCAACTAGTCCTTACCAGACCTCTACCTTTCAGTCCCCTGGGTTCCAAGGTTGGCTGGTCCATTGGGAGTTGGAGGGCACCTCTGGCTGGGGAGGCAAAGCAGGGCCAGAAAGACCCAGAGGTTTTATTCCATATTTTAGTGTCAGACCACCAGCAGAACTTCATGAAAGGGGGCTGCTCCAAGGGAAAGCCTTAGACTACCAAGGTTCTCTCAGTGGGAGGCAGTGATAGCTTGGGAGAGGGACATGGAGTGAAGTCTAAAAGGACTTGTAGGTTTGTTCAGTATGTAGGGCTAAAAGTCTGGTCCAACCTCCTCATTTGAGAGAAAGGGAAACTGAGGTCAAGAGGAGATCAGAGACGTGGCCAAGGTCACACAGTCAGTAAATGGTAAGATTAAGAACTGATCCAGAATTTCTCGTGTCTGCCAGGCTAGCTGGCTTACGCCTTAGCATCTCCCTCCTTTGATAGTCAAGCTTTATGGGCTAAATATCCCTCTCAGAAGACACACCCCAGAAGATGGTTATCACCTTCATTGAGACTAGGAAGGTTATCAATAGAACTAGGAATTCTAGGAGTCTTCAATTATGACCATGGGGTTAAGAGAAGAGGGAAAAAAAGCCTTTGTCTTTGGGCAGGCCTGGGATCCACAGTTAGCAGAGTAAACCTGAGCAAATCCTATGACTTCCCAGAATGTGTTTCTTCTATTTGTGAAACAAGGGAGATGACCCACACCTGCTTCACTCAGAGCCCTACATGAACATTTTCTTGGGGCTTGGAGCTTTTAGCCTAGGCGACTTCCGTTTCCTACCCTTGGGCAGCTCTTGGTCTAGTGAAGAAAAATGCGTGCCTTGGACATGCCCAGTGTGGTAGTGGTGGCAAGCCTTGGCCAAAGGAGGTAAGCCCTGGAGGAACAAGGGTCAAGAACTGCTTGGTGGAGGTGGGCTGGGTGGCACTTGGGCTTTCAGTGATGGGAAGGAAGGTGCAGATTATTGACAGAACAGAGGGGGCGATTTTCAGCTGTGCAAAGGGACATGCTTGGGCTGCAGAAGGGGGCTATGGGAATCAGGGTGGGAAAGGAAGACCCAATAAATCCTGGGCAGAGCTCATGTGCCCTCTCTTTTCCCTCCCCGGGGCAGGTCAGTGGGGTTGTGCCACCGAGCAGGAAAGAGTTCTTCCCCAATTTGCAGAGATCAGCCTCGAGGACTTCAGTAAGATCATGTCCCTGCTGCATACAGGCTGAAGAGGAAGACCATGAGGACAGAAGACAAATCAAATTATCTGTAAAAAAAATTATGCTATGAATATAAGATGGCCCATTCAGGAGAAAACTACAATTCCTTCATCCAAAGGCCCTGCACTTAGACACTTAAGCCACTCATTTATTCAAGAAGAGACTGATATTAGTATAAAGATAAAAGAAAGCAAAACAGAATGATTATGTGGCCTGTAATAAAAATGAAACCCTTCCAACCTGACCCATTCCAGCCTGTTACTAATGATGGAGACTTGAGGAAAGGACCACACACACACACACACACACACACACACACACACACATTATATAATCATTTCATGGAGAATTTTTAATACTATTGATCATTTCTCATAGTGAGGGGCCAAAAGGGAATCTTCAACATGCTTTGGCCACCATTTGACTGACTTTCTAATGGGAGAGTAGCCAAGGGCAAAACAGATTTAAAATAGAAACTCATTTGTAAAATCTCATGGGAAAAGAGAGAAACAGAAGCATACTCATATATAAAGAGAGTATATATGAGGACTCCTATATATGAATATAGAGAAGAAATATGTGAGTAATCCTATGTATAGGCATATAGAGAATGAGTTCTCGTATATAGGACAAGAGAGAATAATTGATTCCTAAATGTGAGTCCTTACATTTATATAAGAGTGTATATGGAGAGAGTATATGCATATATATATATATATACTATACATAGAGAGTATATATAGAGATGTATATTCTCAAATATAGAGAATGTATGAGGACTTATATACAAATATATTCTCCAAATCATATGTATGAGCTGTCATATTCTACATATATTCATATATTTACATATACATGTATATGAATATATGAAATGTATATGAATTATTTCTATATATGATTGTAGAGAGAATACATGAGTACTTATATACACTAATATATACAGAGAATGTAAGAGTATCATATGAATGTAAAGAGAAAATATATTTGTACTCATGAACTAGAATATAGAAAGTTGGTCAGTTTTATTAGGGTCGTAGAGATGGATGTGTGTATGGGTGGACTGGGGAGCTGGGCATCAATCATGGGGTCCTTTCAGATAAATTGGATGGCAGCTTGTGCCAGTTGCAGCATCGATTGGAGGAGGGGAAAATGAGCCCAGGGGAGGTGTGGGGGGGAGTTGACTGGAGACAGTAATGAGTAGGATGTTTGGGGGGCATCAGTGGAGGGATGGGCATGGTCAGAGAAAGAGACAGAGAGAGAGACGGAGAAAGACAGACGGAGAGACAGAAACAGAGAGAGACAAAGAGATGGACAGAGACAAACAGAGAGAGACAGACAGACAGAGAAAGAGACACAGAGAGAGACAGAGAGAGAGATAGACAGAAAGAGACAGACAGAGAGAGACAGACAGACAGAGAGACAGAGACAGACAGAGAAAGAGACAGACAGAGAGATAGACAGAGACAGAGAGAGATAGAGACAGACAGACAGAGACAGAGACAGAGAGACAGAGAGAGATAGAGACAGAGAGAGAGAGAGAGAGAGAGAGAGAGAGAGAGAGAGAGAGAGAGAGAGAGCACTGGTTTTGTAGCCAAAAGGACCTGGGTTCAAGTCTTGCTTCTGATGTATCTGATATATCCTGACTCTGTGACCCTGATTCTCAGTGCAATTTCGCAGAAGGCATTGACATATATTGGCCTGTAAGTCCCTTATTCCTGTGAAATCACAAGTCCGGTGCCTATCCCTAATGCTTTCTGCAGAACAGACCTGCACAACTTGGCAGTAGGTAGGGCCAAAATTAAAACAGGTTAAATTTCTTTGAGCCTCACATAGGTTTTTAGCGACTGACTTTCCAAGTAAAGGTAACTAGAGTCAGACTGACAAAGGTTGGTTGCAGGGGTCAAATGACAAAAAGGAGCCAGTGAGCATCTTCCTGAGTTCTCATCTGGCCTCAGACACTTAACTAGAGAAGGAAATGGCAAACCTATCTTTGCCAAGAAAACCCCAAATGCGGTCATGAAGTTTAGGACAGGACTCAACAGCAACAATTAATTTTTTTCACAAGGGGAGGTGAATTGAAGATAGGATAGACAGACACAGACACACACACACACACACCCTTAGCTAATACAATAATTTCCTATCAAATTTTAACTAATACAAATCACTTATATTAGTGAGGTGAAGAAAGGGAGCATTAAAAGTTCCTTAAGAAAGATTTGGCAGCCAAGGACAAAAATAGGTTGAGTATCTTACCTCTTCTACCAAATCTCATGGAAAAGGATGGTGGGAGATTGGGACTTTTCAAAGATGAGTATTCCTGTACTCTGTATATTGATATCCAGGAATAGTCACATCCACTCTCTCCATATTCATATAAACGAGTTACTGGCCTGTTCTTTCTATGTCTATATTATACATATATACTCCCATATTCTCTCTTGCTACTCATATATGAGTTCTCATGTCCTTCTCTCTATTTTCATATCTATCTGTCCCTCTCTATCTATCCCACTATATTGCCATCCTATATAGCAGTGATCATTTATACACTATATATCCTATGCTAGGAGCAAGTGTGTGGGAAAATGACCTTGATAATCATAGCTAATGTAAGCAGCAAAAAAACAGCTCTATCCCAGGAGAGAACTTGAATGTGACCCTGGACTGTGGCTTCTTTGCTCTGTTTCTGCCTAATATTTGGCCTGGCCTGAGAGTGGTACGGAGATCTACCAGGGTTCTCCTGCCCCCAGTAAAACCTATTTACTGCCAAGCTGCTCTGGGCCCTCTTTCTTTGGTATCACAGTAACCTCTCCTCGTGGTGGGACCATCCCTTTGAATAGATTGTGTTGATACATATATGTTAACATATACTCCTTTATTCTCTTTTTAAGTGTATTACTCATACATGCTCTCAACATATTCACATAAATGAATTTCCACATACATTAATCCTCCTCTATTCTCTCGATATACTTCTATAAGTTAATGTACACATATTCTCTTTCTCCAGATATGAGTGTTCATTCTCCTCTTGTATTCTGATCTAGGTCAATAACCAGGTTCTCTCTCTATATTCATACGTATGAATACTCAGAGATTCTCTGCTCTGTCCATGTAGATGAGCTCTCATATTCCTACAGGTAGTGAAAGAGGTGGAGACCCATACAGGGACATAGAGAGAATATAAGAGGACTCATATGCAGTAATATAGATTAAATACACACATATAAGAATATAAGAAGAATCTATAGGAGTACATATGCCTATGTATGAATAGACTATAGGAGTATTACTGTGCACAAGATACTCATATGTAAGAACATATAGAAAGAATGAGTCATATAAATGAACAGAGAGAGAGAATGTGGGTACTCATATATATTTATATAGAAGGACTATAGGAGTACCTATATGGTGAGAATATAAATCCTTTTATATTCTGTCCTCCTGTGTGCGAGCTGTCTTACATTCTCTCTATATTTGTATACATAAGTGTGACTTTATGCCTACAGGAGAGAGACTGTAGTCATATATATGAGAGCTCACATATGAATACAGAGACTAGATAGTAATGAAATATACAAGTTCATTTTATGTATGCCATTATAATCATTCAGTTTTCATAAAGAAGAATAGAGAGAGAATGGAAGATTCCTCCCTCACATGGATATAGAGGGGAAATATATGAGCCCTCCTGGACAAGAATATACAGAGCCCAGCGGTTTTGAAGAGGGGGACAGAGGGCCACATGGACACACAGCAGGGGGTCTCGGGGCATCACTCCAGGTCCCCAGAGTCCTCTCCCTCCTGCCTTCCACTGCTCCACAAATGGCCACAGTCAGGAAACCGCCAGAGGCTCAAGACACTTGTAGCAGTGGTGGGGGAGGGAGAATGAGCTGGAGAATTCTTTGGGAGAAGGGAAAATGAGCTGGAGAGAGTGTGGGGGAGGGGAAGATATGCCGAAGAAGGTCTTTGGGAGAAGGGAAAATGAGCTGGAGAGTGGGGGGGGGCGGGGAGGGCAGCGGAGATGAGCTAGAGATCTTTAGGACAAGGAAAAATGAGCCTGATCTGGCAAATGGGGGAGGGATGCTTACTACAGGGAAAGGGATGAGGGAAGTGCCTGGTGGGGACCAGGGGAGGATGAAGCTGAGTTGCCCGTCACTGGCGCTCAGTGGGGGAGTCCACCTTGCCCAGGGTCAGCTTCCCTTAGCTGGGGACTCCCTGAGGACCCCGAGGGCTAGGAGTGGATATCTGAGACGGGGAGAGAGGCCAGAGCACCCACCCAAAGCCCCCCTGAGGCTCAGGCTCCTTAGCAGGAGAGACAAGGGGCCAGGAAACAAACCCCAGACCACAGGCCTTCTGCCTGCGGTAGGGGAACCTCTCCAAACAGTCACAAGGAGCCTTTGTCCTTCAAAGCTCCCTCATCTTTTCCCAGTTTTCCCCCACCCCCAGGGCTCTGAGATCGGACAGCCCTTGTGAGATGGGGGCTGGGCACTTCTGGCTCAGGAGACAGGTCCAGGAAGAACCAGGGATTTTATTCCCATCTTTAGAGTTAGAATAAGGGCAGAATTTGCTGATTGGGGACTGCCCCAGGGGAAAGCATTGGACTAGCAGGGATTTCTCAGCAGGGGCTTGGCTGCACTGAGGCCTTGCTATGGATATGGGGAGGGGCTCTGAAGGAGCTTGTAAGTTTGAATAGGATGGAGAACTACAAGAGACTGGTGTTGGTATAAAGATAAAAGAAAGTAAAACATAAGCAGATGTAGCCTAGGATAAAAACTTTCCAACCTGATCTATTCCATTCTGTTATTAATGCTAAAAAAGTGGATTGTGGATTAATGTGGATTGATGAAAGAGCACACACACACACACACACATACAATATAATTATTTCTTAAAGACTATTAACTCATATAAATCATTTGTCATAGTGAGGTAACAAAAGGTTCTCCCAAAGAGCTCAGTCAACATTTGACTTACTTTCTAGGGGGAGAAACCTGGCAGTCAAAGGCAAAAATGTTGAGAACACAAACACCTTTGTAAAATCTCAGGGAAAAGCATGGTGGAAGATTGAGACCTATCTCCTCATGGATGAAGATTCCTCTGTTCTCTCTGCTATATCCATATATCCATATATATCCATATACACACGTATACTGTACTCACATATTTGTACTTTTATATTTTTCCCCATTAATATATATGATTACCTATATATCCTCTCCACATATTCATATAAGAACTCATATTCTTTCCCTACATTCATAGAAATCAGTACTCACACATTTTCTCTTCATATATATATATATATATATATACTCATTCTATAGATAGATATGTCTATATATGAGCATGCATTTTCTTTTTCTCTATTCATATATATGAATCTTCATATATTCTGTCACAAGGAAACAGTGAAATACTCATATGAATATATAGAGAAAATATAAGAACTCATGAATAGAGATAGAATATAGAAGTATATATATATGAATACATTGAGAGTCCTTATGAGTACTTTGTATCTATGAATAAAGAGAAAATTGATGAGTGTATATATATATACATATATGAGTATATGTGTGTGTGTATAAGAACATATAGGGAGAACAAAGATTCACATTTGAAGAGATATGAGTCATGAAATGAATATAAGAATACTCATGAATTTTTACAAAGAACATATATATGAATATATTGTCTATTTTAATGTTTGTACTGTCAAATTCACATACACATATTCATTTATTCTCTATATTTATATAAGAACTCACATATAATTAATATATAGAATACATGTGAATGAAATAGTTTTTAATGTAATTATTAGAGGGTACTCAAAAGCATGAACATAGAGGAGCCATGTGAGTACTCATTTATATGAAAATACGACGGAAATATTTGAGCACCCATGGTTAAGAACATCCAAATGCTAGGGATTTTGAAGAGGGGGTCAGTCTGGTCCACTGGAGGCAGCTAAGGGCCATTGGGCATCTACCATGGTCCCCTTAGTCTTCCCTCCCTCTGTGCCTGGCTCCGGAACGACAGCAATCAGGTAAATTTGGGGGAACTCGGGCCACTTGCAGGGTCTCTTGGGGAGGGGGTGGAGGGAGCTGGCCTTTCGCCCAGTGTTGACTGGGACAGCTACTGGGGGCCAATGGAAGGAGGGGCGGGATTGACCGGAGGCGGGCTTCTACCTCACAAAGGTGGGCGCTGACGTCACAAGCATTGGCTCTCACCTAGGGAATCTGCCTTAACCGGACTCAAGAGCTGCTTGACCAGGGCTACCTGAGGACTCCCGAGAGTTGGGAGTGGACATCTGAGAGGCAAGATGCCAGCGAAACAGCCCAACGCCAAGCGGAGACTCAAGCGCCGGGTCAGGGGCCATAAACTTTCACAGAACCCATCATCATCTGAGAACCCGGGACCAGCGCCCAGGGTAAGAAAATAGTCCCCAATTGATCCTTACCAGACATACGCTCTCAGGCCCCCGGGCTCTGAGGGTGGACGGTTGGGTGAGGTAGTGGGGGGTGTGGCACCTCTGGCCTGGGAGGAATGTCCTGAAACACCTAGGGACTTTATTCCAGGCATTTTAGACCAACAGCACGACTCCTTGGGAGGGGGCTGTTCCAAAGGAAAGCATTAGACTAGCAGGGTTTTCTCCTCTGTAGCCATAGTTAGGTGGGGGAAGGATGTGGGGTGGAGTCTGAGTGTACACATAGGTCTGGATAGGATGGAAGGCTACAAGAGATCTCAGAGATCAACTGGTCTAACCTTGTCATTTGAGAAAAAGAGTAACTGAGGCCAAGAAGAGGGCAGGGACATGGCCAAGGTCCCAGAGACAGAAAGGGGTAGACCCAGACTCAAGGTCTTTCTTCTCTGCCAGGCTAACTGGCTCCCATCTTGGCCTCTCCCTCCTCTGCCAATATGACAAAGATCCATTGAAGGCACTCCCTAGAAACAGGTTATCACCTTCACTGAGATTTGGACAGGTTCCCCGTAGAGCTAGGGATTCTGGGAGTCTTCAGTTATGACCATGTGGTTAAGTGAAGGACAAACCAAGTGCCCTGGCTATGGGCTAGCCTGGCAACCACAGTGAGCCTGAACAAATCCCATGCCTTCCCTGAATGGGTTTTTTCTGTTTGTGAAATAAGGGGGATGACCCTCAACTGCTCCAGTCAGAGCCGTACTTGAACATTTTCCTGGGGCTTGGGGGTAGAGAGAACTAGTCAAGGTACCTGTTTTCTGCCCTTAGAAAAACTCAAAGTCTATTGGAGGATAAGGAGTGGCCTTTGACAAGGTGAATGTAGTAGTGGTGGCAAAGAGCTGGGGAGAGGAGGGAGGCCTTTGTGACAGCGGCATCAGGAACCTCTTGGTGGAGGTGGACTGCATCAGAGTTGGGCTTTCAAGAAGGAAAAGAAGGTGGAGATTGTGGACCAAACAGAGAGATGGGAATGGTAGGCAGAGTAAAGGCACCAGACTGGGCTGCAGAAGGGGGCTGTGGGAGTCCAGGTGGGGAAAGGAGCTCAAATCACCCCCTTGCCCAGAGCTCACGTGCCCTTTCCTTTCCCACCCTGAGCAGGTGTTCCGTATTCTGCCACCCAGAAGAAGAAGGATTCCTCCCCCACCTGTGGAGATCAACCTCCAGGATATCAAAATGATCATCTCCCTGCTGCAAACAGTCTGAAAAAGAAAATGTGGCCAGAAGCCAAATAAAATTGTCTGTAGTAATGATGCCACAAATATAGTAGAGCACCGTCACCACAATTTCTTCATCATTGAAAGCTTCAGTGGATGAATACTTAAGCCACTGACTGATTAGTTGAAATACTGACAGTGTAATGATTTAAAAAGCAAAACAGAAGGAAATGTGGCCTATAATAAAAACTCATCCATCATAACCTAGTGCAATCTGTTACTGATGACTGAAAAGGGGGTGGGCTTTGAATAATGGACACACACATACACAAACACATCTCTAGTAGAATCTCATTTCATATAGAATTTTAACTGACTAAAATCATTTCTCATAATGAGGGGACACAAAGGGGGCCTAAAGAAATATCTGACTAATTTACTAAAGGGAGGGATTTGACAGTCAGAGGCAAAACAGGTTTCGAGCAGACATTATGGAAAAGTATAGTGGAAGATTGGAATATCTGCTCACAGATGAGTGCTTCGATATTACTTCTATATAGATTAATGTTAGGATTCATCTGCTCTTTGTATATGTATGAGTACTCATATACTTTCTATCTCTTCCTATGTATGAATACTCACACATTCTCTATTCATATGATGAGTACATGAATTCATTCACAGGGAGACAGTGGAGAAGAGTTTGGCGAGAGATCCAATTAAGTAAAATTACTCCCAAGGGCATTAAAGGGTCAAATCTGAAAGAAGATTATAAAGTGCTGAAAGATGACGGAGACCTGCACAGATTTTTCTGGAATTCTGGTTACTGTCAAGGGTGTTCCCCAGAGATTTGGGTCCTTTTGGGGACATAATTCCACATTGCTTTCCAGTAAACCTTGACTGAGCCCGTACCATTGGAGAAGTATCACTAGGCACTGGAGAAATATAAAGTGTAGAGAAGACAGTCCCAGACCTCATAGTACTTGAGCTCTAGTAGGAGGAGAGGCCAAACACAGCTCAAACACCCTGTATTACCTAACGAGTACATCAGAGAGTCATAAACCCAAGCGCTGTGAACTGAACTGATCTGTGTTATTTCTTCTTCTTTTGCAAAATTCCTGTTACAAGGGATAGCTTGTTGGGTAGTGGAAGTGGGAGCAGTACATTCAGAAATTACTGCGATGGAAAAACCAACAGGAACACTAAACATAAGATAAAACTTTAAAAGTAAATATATAAATGAATAAAAGATCTGAGGACTGATCATGGGTAGCTCCTACTGAGACCATCCCTGGGTCCCATATCTTCCTGTCTTACAGATTATGAGGACTGGTAGGGCTGTGTCTATATTTCCAGTCACAGATTCTGCAAAGAGAATCACAGGGTCACAGTAGCCCATCCCCCCCACCCTTAGCCTCATGGGAGTTGGTTCATTTCTTGAGACAGATTACTTTATTTCTACAAAGTTCTGAAGGTTGCTGATAAGGGAATCCTTGAGCTGATGGCCTATGAGACTATGGACTCCCAAACCAGGGACTCCCCTTCCAGAAGGATGGACTGCAATAGGAAGTAGGAAGAGAATTTTAGCTAGCTCAGGGAGAAAGTCTCTGTAGCCAGAATCCAAGAGTACTACCATATATGGATAGGGAGGGTCT